>NC_091157.1:52226633-52231633 GCF_040958095.1 Procambarus clarkii
TTACTTCTTTTATGCACTGAAATAATATAATAGAAATCTTCGTGGATTGCGGTCTGTAAGAAGGAGGTGAGGATGCAGTAGGTGTTGCCCCTCTGGATGGCCACGCAGACGCTGTACAGGAAACCTGAAAATCCCTGACTTTATATTCGTTTTGGTGAGCTCAGAACACGTTCTGTATGGGCTATGGGTCTTTAATCCTTAGAGAATCCCTTACAATCTAATAATATACAAGGCATCTCTTCTATATATATGAGGCAAGGTTGCCTCCTTTACCAGTGCTGTGTAAGATGTAGATAAGAGTAAAGATAGATACACAAGCATAATATCTTATACCAATTGCTTACTGTTCTTCAGGGTATGTAATATAATCCTTCCTGGGTGACTACTGAGTCTCTCAAAATTAAGAGGCACCAGAAATCGATGTTCTCTCTGCTGCGAACCCAGTCTACACTACTGATTCTTCCGTTCGTTACTACTGATGCTGTGAATACTACTGATGACGCCTCAAAACTTGTGTCTTAGTCACTAACTCTTAGAACTTCAATAGTTCAATTCATAAAAACTAGTATAGGTCAGTTCCTATGATTTAAAATGTGTATTAGGAAGCAGAGCAGTCATTTCTTGTCAGCATCTGCTGAGAAGATTTTTCTGGAGAACTTGTGAGACACACGAACGTATATTTAAGGATCCATATTTGAACGTAAGTTGTGCGTCTTCGTTCTTTCGGGAGGGATGAGTGCACTAACGAATGTGTGTTTTAGAGTTAGCAATTTTTAAGCTTACTGGCCGGAAGCTTAACTCTATTAACTGTCGTAATCAGTTGTTATCTGCAAACATTTGTTTTCCCTTTACTAGCCTAATTATTCCATTTTATTGTCAAATGGCTTCACTTTATTTGAAAGTGAGCGTCTTAGACACACTTGACACTTCAGCTGGCATACTTTTCCTGCCATATTGAGCTGTTAGTTCATCTTTATTAATACTCCTTTTAATAGCTTCGTTCATTTCTCGTTATTATCATTATCGTTTGTCGTGATACTTCTCAGATCTATACCGTTTGCTCAAACTGTGCTTCAAATTATTTACCTTAACTGTTCAGTTACTCTATTGATCACTTAGATAAATCGTGATGAAGGTCTTCACTAAGTCTGTTGCTTCTGCTGATCTTACCACAATTTCTTCCTTTCAAGAATTGTTAAAGGTGTATTCTCCAAAGCTCGAAATCAGAACTTTACATTGTGTGGATTTCTTGCGAAAATTCAGTAATCCACAATTTCTGGATTTTCTATTTTACCTATTCTATGATTAAAAATGTTTATCCCATATTTATATATCTCTAATATTTTTTTTTTATTTCCAATTTATTTACTTCTAATATTTTTATCTCAAATTTTTATCTCTATTGATTTACCTCCAACACCATCCTTGATCTGTCGTTCGTCAGCATTTTTTCGTGGAACTATACTATTTATTGTCCTAACTGGCAGGTTTCTTTTGATAAATCCCAAATAAAGTTTTTTTTCCTGTACGTGTTTACGTATCTTTATGATCGATCATTGCTATCACTTCTATATGATTTCTTCCATATGCTTGACGGCCAACATTTTATCTTATATATTGTTGATTGTCTTTAATTTTAGTGTCTGTCCTGTAACTATCTCTATATCTCTTTCTTTATCTGCCTTATCTTCTTGTTATTATTGTTATTTTGTTTATCTCGCGTTTTTTTCGTTCTGTACACGATGTAACCCTTCCTGTTATCTTGTGTCTTCCTGTCCTTCTGTTCTGTCCGTATCTCAAGGATTCGTCTCTCTCCTGGCTTGTCCTTACTCTTCAATGCCTACTGCAGCCTAGTCATCTCGCTCCAGGCTTTTCTCATCCATTGCCTCAAGGCTTAATTTCGCTCGATTTCCTCTCCCTTCCACGTCTTCCTACTTTGGAATGTGTTTCAGTGCTCCTAAAGAGTTTAAGATTTCCAGAAGATTTACACAAAACGTTTTACCAAAAAGCTGAGAAAGTTCCTTTGGAGTCCGTGGTGGGTGAGCTTAAGGTACTACCCGTGGATGTTGTTAGCTGTTTGGCAGCTTTCCTGAAGTCACTTCATGGCCAGATTACACACTCTCACTCACTTTAATGTTGTGATTTATTTTTGTGTCTAGTATTTGGGATTTAATAAATGTATTGTGCAGTTGTATTGCTGTATTATGTAGACATGTTTTATTCATGTCGTCCGGTCGTTTTATTAGGTCTTGACATATCGGTTCAAAATGGGATAGTGTTAATAAAAAATAAGGAATCATATTATTGACGTGTTATATCCATCGGCTCGAAAGATAAGGTGGGTTTCTTGAGCTAGAGGTTTATGTTTAGGGTAAAACTATTATTTTTTTAGAGTAAAATACGAGAGAACGGTCAGCTTTTACTGCCTGTATCATTACTCTCTCATGTCTCTTGTCTCATGGCTTCCCTCTCATTGTTTCTTGAGAAGTTTGATTGTACGTGTCACTATAATGAGACTCTCGTTCCTGACGTTCCAATCAGATTTTTCTCAAACATGCTATTCCTAAGGGGTAATTAATAATGTATTCCGCCTGTGAAGTCTGTGTTCCTTTCCAGTAGTACGTAGCCGAACATAGAAAAAACTTTTAGTCTCACCACTTTACAGTTGATTGTTTGCAGCATTTCTGCTTTCAGTGTTCTCTGATTGATTTTGATTGTTGTCGCCAAGGCGGCTAGTTCATTGTGCACCCCATACCCATCCTGTGAGCGGTAGCTCTAAAAGCATTACAGAGGACACAAAGGTCTTTATCAGACCTCAACTTAGATTATTCCAAGAACAATTTCATCTATCCTTCACACCTTATAGTTACAATGTCAGCTAGTTACAGAGAAAGTGCTATTTCTGGAGCTATATATTTACAGTAAGTCATTATACATTAATGGTAGGTCTTATCACTAATACATAATAGTTTGACCAATGGAGATATTACAGTGTCATAGGGTAGCTTCTGTTTATTAATAGTCTTCACAATACACTACTTGTTTCTGAATCTCAAATGTCGTTTATCTACTGGAAGCGAAATATGGATAGAGTGCAAGGATATCAGGTAATTTATCCATGGTAATAAGATAGGTTGCCATGTCATACAGAGTGAGCTTAGATTTATCTCTAAATGGCTCAATTTTACTACAATCAAAGATATAGTGTTCGAGTGTGTGTCCCTGTTTTTGTCCACACACTTTACACTTTACTTCATCTAGATCCCTATCCAACCCGAACTACAAGATATACTTGTAGCCAAGTCTTATACGAGCTGCGACAACATCTGTTAGTCTACTTACTTTGTTACTTGCCCCATACACATGTTTTACTTCACACATTTCATTGTGATGAACAATGAACTTGCTAGTTCCAGTTTGCACGGTTCAACTTTTTTCAAATCCATCCAGGAGTTCTCGTCCAATGACACTTTTAAGGGACCTATTTAATAGCTCAAGAATCCGTTCAATACTGTCTTTATTTACTGCAGCCGCCTTAGCAAGGGTATATATATATATATATATATATATATATATATATATATATATATATATATATATATATATATATATATATATATATATATATATATATATATATATATATATATATATATATATATATATATATATATATATATATATATATATATATATATATATATATATATATATATATATATATATATATATATATATATATATATATATATATATATATATATATATATATATATATATATATATATATATATATATATTATTAAATATGACCGAAAAAGTAAGATTAATAATTCTAACACGAATTTTCTCAATCTTTCGTACATTACGCTTCACTGTTGGAGGTAAATCAAAAATCACTTCTCCAAAATTCATTTTTATTTCTAGTCTGACGCGACACGGGCGCGTTTCGTAAAACTTATTACATTTTCAAAGACTTCACAAATACACAACTGATTAGAACTTACGTATCTCTGATTTTATATCTACATTTGAGTGAGGTGGGAGGGGTGATGTGGCATTAACACAAGACAGAACAAGAGGGGATATTAATAGGGTATTAAAAGTATCAACACAAGACATAACAGAAACAATGGGTATTGAATAGAAGTGTTTGTAGAAAGCCTATTGGTCCATATTTCTTGATGCTTCTATATTGGAGCGGAGTCTTGAGGTGGGTAGAATATAGTTGTGCAATAATTGGCTGTTGATTGCTGGTGTTGACTTCTTGATGTGTAGTGCCTCGCAAACGTCAAGCCGCCTGCTATCGCTGTATCTATCGATGATTTCTGTGTTGTTTACTAGGATTTCTCTGGCGATGGTTTGGTTATGGGAAGAGATTATATGTTCCTTAATGGAGCCCTGTTGCTTATGCATCGTTAAACGCCTAGAAAGAGATGTTGTTGTCTTGCCTATATACTGGGTTTTTTGGAGCTTACAGTCCCCAAGTGGGCATTTGAAGGCATAGACGACATTAGTCTCTTTTAAAGCGTTCTGTTTTGTGTCTGGAGAGTTTCTCATGAGTAGGCTGGCCGTTTTTCTGGTTTTATAGTAAATCGTCAGTTGTATCCTCTGATTTTTGTCTGTAGGGATAACGTTTCTATTAACAATATCTTTCAGGACCCTTTCCTCCGTTTTATGAGCTGTGGAAAAGAAGTTCCTGTAAAATAGTCTAATAGGGGGTATAGGTGTTGTGTTAGTTGTCTCTTCAGAGGTTGCATGGCTTTTCACTTTCCTTCTTATTATGTCTTCGATGAAACCATTGGAGAAGCCGTTATTGACTAGGACCTGCCTTACCCTACAGAGTTCTTCGTCGACTTGCTTCCATTCTGAGCTGTGGCTGAGAGCACGGTCGACGTATGCGTTAACAACACTCCTCTTGTACCTGTCAGGGCAGTCGCTGTTGGCATTTAGGCACATTCCTATGTTTGTTTCCTTAGTGTAGACTGCAGTGTGGAAAC
>NC_091157.1:52236633-52241633 GCF_040958095.1 Procambarus clarkii
TTACAGGTAAAACCAGTAGGCAGTCTACTGTATTTTATCAAACCGTTATTAGTATAATAGATCTCGTAATAATTTTGCAAAAATAATGGCATTTACTATTTTTAAAAGATTATTAGCAAATTTACAGAAATGGTGCATTCGGAAGACAAAACCGTGGTAGACATGGTTGGAACAAGTTAGGTGAGAGGGTGGTGGAGGCCAAAACCATAATCATAATCATCTGTATCAAACCTTATTACAGGTAAAACCAGTAGGCAGTCTACTGTATTTTATCAAACCGTTATTAGTATAATAGATCTCGTAATAATTTTGCAAAAATAATGGCATTTACTATTTTTAAAAGATTATTAGCAAATTTACAGAAATGGTGCATTCGGAAGACAAAACCGTGGTAGACATGGTTGGAACAAGTTAGGTGAGAGGGTGGTGGAGGCCAAAACCATAATCATAATCATCTGTATCAAACCTTATTACAGGTAAAACCAGTAGGCAGTCTTCTGTATTTTATCAAACCGTTATTAGTATAATAGATCTCGTAATAATTTTGCAAAAATAATGGCATTTACTATTTTTAAAAGATTATTAGCAAATTTACAGAAATGGTGCATTCGGAAGACAAAACCGTGGTAGACATGGTTGGAACAAGTTAGGTGAGAGGGTGGTGGAGGCCAAAACCATAATCATAATCATCTGTATCAAACCTTATTACAGGTAAAACCAGTAGGCAGTCTACTGTATTTTATCAACACGTTATTAGTATAATAGATCTCGTAATAATTTTGCAAAAATAATGGCATTTACTATTTTTAAAAGATTATTAGCAAATTTACAGAAATGGTGCATTCGGAAGACAAAACCGTGGTAGACATGGTTGGAACAAGTTAGGTGAGAGGGTGGTGGAGGCCAAAACCATAATCATAATCATCTGTATCAAACCTTATTACAGGTAAAACCAGTAGGCAGTCTACTGTATTTTATCAAACCGTTATTAGTATAATAGATCTCGTAATAATTTTGCAAAAATAATGGCATTTACTATTTTTAAAAGATTATTAGCAAATTTACAGAAATGGTGCATTCGGAAGACAAAACCGTGGTAGACATGGTTGGAACAAGTTAGGTGAGAGGGTGGTGGAGGCCAAAACCATAATCATAATCATCTGTATCAAACCTTATTACAGGTAAAACCAGTAGGCAGTCTACTGTATTTTATCAAACCGTTATTAGTATAATAGATCTCGTAATAATTTTGCAAAAATAATGGCATTTACTATTTTTAAAAGATTATTAGCAAATTTACAGAAATGGTGCATTCGGAAGACAAAACCGTGGTAGACATGGTTGGAACAAGTTAGGTGAGAGGGTGGTGGAGGCCAAAACCATAATCATAATCATCTGTATCAAACCTTATTACAGGTAAAACCAGTAGGCAGTCTACTGTATTTTATCAAACCGTTATTAGTATAATAGATCTCGTAATAATTTTGCAAAAATAATGGCATTTACTATTTTTAAAAGATTATTAGCAAATTTACAGAAATGGTGCATTCGGAAGACAAAACCGTGGTAGACATGGTTGGAACAAGTTAGGTGAGAGGGTGGTGGAGGCCAAAACCATAATCATAATCATCTGTATCAAACCTTATTACAGGTAAAACCAGTAGGCAGTCTACTGTATTTTATCAAACCGTTATTAGTATAATAGATCTCGTAATAATTTTGCAAAAATAATGGCATTTACTATTTTTAAAAGATTATTAGCAAATTTACAGAAATGGTGCATTCGGAAGACAAAACCAATTTTTCACTTTTGACAATTGAGCACCTGCTACATCCAGATTCTAGGGAGGAAAGGAAGGACGATCTTACTGGATCCCATAGCCTCTCCGAGGCACAAACCAGGCTTTTACATAACCCCCCCCCATGCACCCGAGCTTTTTAAAATAGTAAATGCCATTATTTTTGCAAAATTATTACGAGATCTATTATACTAATAACGGTAAATAAATAATAAATAGTAAATAAATCAAAATCAGTTACATTATTTTATCTTATTCATAGCATAAATGTTCTCGAAGATTACTAAAAAGAAATTGAATTAGACTACAGCAAATTGGCAAACTTTACCTTGTATCTGTTTCCACCGAGTTTGTTTGGGGCGTTCTTCAACATATCAGCAATACTTGTCTCAACATCTCTTTCAGTTGCATTAGTGTGGGTGTTGATACAGGCTTCTGGAAATTTATAAGAATTAATTAATATATATAATTATAATTCACTTTGCTATTCCCCATTCCACAGTCCTCTCGTCCTTCCCACTTCCCTGTCCCCACATCATCCCCACTATTCCCACTTCCCTGTCCCATCGTCCTCCTTACCATTTTCCCCTCCCCTGTCCTTCTTCCTCCCCCACCATCTCCCATTCACCTGTCCCTTTGTCCTCCCCAGCATTCCCCTGTCCCCACCATCCCCAACTCCCCAGTCCCCTCGTCCTCCCCACCATTACCCTCTCCTCTGTCCCCTCGTCTTCCCCACCATACCCCCCTCTCGTCCTCCCCACCATTCCAAACTACCTCATCCGATGCATTCTATAATGGTCTGATGCTTCCATCAGAAAATTGGGAACATCAAATGATCTGATATTCCCATCACTGAAAAATAAGAACAGCTAAAAAAATGAAATGAAAAAAATAAAAAAATAAACTATACTCATGAAGTGAACAGTATGGTAAACAACACAGCTCAATTTCAATGCAATGTCACACAAAATTATTAAATCGAAATGAAAATAAATTGAAATCTATGAAAATTCAAATTATCAATACAATCGGAAATATTGAAATAATATCGCAACATAATATAGTGTGGGTTGCTCTTACGTGCAACAGACGGTGCTGTTTTTCAAAAAAGGCATGGTTTTACCTGTCACAAGTGTGGCATCTATACTTATACTCACGAAATGAACGGTATGGTAAACAACATAGCTCAATTGCAATGCAATGTCACAATAACATTTAATAACAATAATAACAATAACATTTAAATATACTTTAAGATATAATCTAGAAGAAAATAAGAACATTGAAACGGTTCGTGAACTCGATTTCAATAAAGGACACTATGGGGAACTTTGAAAAACAGTTAATGAGTATAATTAGACAGACTTGTTGCTAGGCAGAGGAGTAAATAATGAGATATATGGCAAATTTTGCAAAATATACGGCACACAAACATTCATACCCAAACAAAGCAAAATGCTAGGTAAGAACAAAGCAGTTGGCCCGTAGGGGAAAGGAGATACCCACAAGACTGGAATACAAGTCATTAACAAGCACACAAGTACTACACTACACAACAACCGCACTACTACCAGAACTGGACGAATCACTACCAAAACAACACATTGCACATCACTACCAAAACAACACAACACAACACAAGCATTGGCTGTCTGTACGTGGGTGTGGGTATCTGGCTAATGATTGGCCGAAGTGGGTTTCCAGGCTTGTGCGTCTTGACATTTCCATACGCATATCCAGGTTTATATTCCCCAATGATCTTTGGCAGGTGAAGTCCGGATTTCTTGGCGTTTACAGTTTCGATCAGTTTGTTGACCTTTGCTTTAAATTCGGCTGTAGTGTCCTTCGTTACCCTTTGGAACTTAGTTTGGTCAGAGAGTATGATGTTCATTTTCGCCAGATATTCGTCTTTTTTAAGAATGACATATATTGGCGACTTGTCACCTCTCCTGACAACTATCTCCTTGTTCTCACGAAGGCTTTTAGCTGCCGCTTTAAGCTCGGGGGACAGTATGGTGCTTCTGTAGTTGCCTCGATTCTTTCCTCCTTCTGCAATAAGTTCTGCTTGTAAGGTATCTTTGGTAGTGACCTTCTTTTGTGTCTCGAGGTCGAATATGTCGTCCAACAGAATTTCCAACTCTACTTTCCGGGCCATTTCACTCGGTCTGGACATAACATGACAGTTTATGCCCAGATTTAGGAGAGTGACTTGGTCCTCAGTGAGGTTAATTCCTGCAAGGTTCAGGAAGCCATCTCTTGGTCGTGGAATTGCCATAGGTCCTCCATATAATGTTGTTAGTTTCTTGATAATCCTTGTTTCAGTGCTGAGGTGATGTTGGTCTGTGAGTATGTCGAGGTGTTGTTCAATGCGGGTACGGATACTATGGTCGATGTTGCTATTTCTCCACTCGTTTGTAGCATGAAGTAGTTGCGTTTTGTTGTCTTTGATTTCATTCTCTGCCTTGTATATCTGATCACGAATCAGATCCTGGCGATATTTTATCGTGAAAGCTTGATTCCTTGCTGCTGGGTCGTGCACTTTAATATTAGTATATTTTGGTAGCAGTCTTTCCTGTAGACATATATTATTAAATATGACCGAAAAAGTAAGATTAATAATTCTAACACGAATTTTCTCAATCTTTCGTACATTACGCTTCACTGTTGGAGGTAAATCAAAAATCACTTCTCCAAAATTCATTTTTATTTCTAGTCTGACGCGACACGGGCGCGTTTCGTAAAACTTATTACATTTTCAAAGACTTCACAAATACACAACTGATTAGAACGTATCTCTGATTTTATATCTACATTTGAGTGAGGTGGGAAGGGTGATGTGGCATTAACACAAGACAGAACAGGAGGGGATATTAATAGGGTATTAAAAGTATCAACACAAGACAGAACAGAAACAATGGGTATTGAATAGAAGTGTTTGTAGAAAGCCTATTGGTCCATATTTCTTGATGCTTCTATATTGGAGCGGAGTCTTGAGGTGGGTAGAATATAGTTGTGCAATAATTGGCTGTTGATTGCTGGTGTTGACTTCTTGATGTGTAGTGCCTCGCAAACGTCAAGCCGCCTGCTATCACTGTATCTATCGATGATTTCTGTGTTGTTTACTAGGATTTCTCTGGCGATGGTTTGGTTATGGGAAGAGATTATATGTTCCTTAATGGAGCCCTGTTGCTTATGCATCGT
>NC_091157.1:52246633-52289133 GCF_040958095.1 Procambarus clarkii
TATTTTTAAAAGATTATTAGCAAATTTACAGAAATGGTGCATTCGGAAGACAAAACCGTGGTAGACATGGTTGGAACAAGTTAGGTGAGAGGGTGGTGGAGGCCAAAACCATAATCATAATCATCTGTATCAAACCTTATTACAGGTAAAACCAGTAGGCAGTCTTCTGTATTTTATCAAACCGTTATTAGTATAATAGATCTCGTAATAATTTTGCAAAAATAATGGCATTTACTATTTTTAAAAGATTATTAGCAAATTTACAGAAATGGTGCATTCGGA
Organism: Procambarus clarkii; assembly: GCF_040958095.1. NCBI lineage: Eukaryota > Metazoa > Arthropoda > Malacostraca > Decapoda > Cambaridae > Procambarus > Procambarus clarkii. Next base: position 52,246,916 of record NC_091157.1, read on the forward strand.
AGACAAAACCGTGGTAGACATGGTTGGAACAAGTAAGGTGAGAGGGTGGTGGAGGCCAAAACCATAATCATAATCATCTGTATCAAACCTTATTACAGGTAAAACCAGTAGGCAGTCTACTGTATTTTATCAAACCGTTATTAGTATAATAGATCTCGTAATAATTTTGCAAAAATAATGGCATTTACTATTTTTAAAAGATTATTAGCAAATTTACAGAAATGGTGCATTCGGAAGACAAAACCGTGGTAGACATGGTTGGAACAAGTTAGGTGAGAGGGTGGTGGAGGCCAAAACCATAATCATAATCATCTGTATCAAACCTTATTACAGGTAAAACCAGTAGGCAGTCTACTGTATTTTATCAAACCGTTATTAGTATAATAGATCTCGTAATAATTTTGCAAAAATAATGGCATTTACTATTTTTAAAAGATTATTAGCAAATTTACAGAAATGGTGCATTCGGAAGACAAAACCGTGGTAGACATGGTTGGAACAAGTTAGGTGAGAGGGTGGTGGAGGCCAAAACCATAATCATAATCATCTGTATCAAACCTTATTACAGGTAAAACCAGTAGGCAGTCTTCTGTATTTTATCAAACCGTTATTAGTATAATAGATCTCGTAATAATTTTGCAAAAATAATGGCATTTACTATTTTTAAAAGATTATTAGCAAATTTACAGAAATGGTGCATTCGGAAGACAAAACCGTGGTAGACATGGTTGGAACAAGTTAGGTGAGAGGGTGGTGGAGGCCAAAACCATAATCATAATCATCTGTATCAAACCTTATTACAGGTAAAACCAGTAGGCAGTCTACTGTATTTTATCAAACCGTTATTAGTATAATAGATCTCGTAATAATTTTGCAAAAATAATGGCATTTACTATTTTTAAAAGATTATTAGCAAATTTACAGAAATGGTGCATTCGGAAGACAAAACCGTGGTAGACATGGTTGGAACAAGTTAGGTGAGAGGGTGGTGGAGGCCAAAACCATAATCATAATCATCTGTATCAAACCTTATTACAGGTAAAACCAGTAGGCAGTCTACTGTATTTTATCAAACCGTTATTAGTATAATAGATCTCGTAATAATTTTGCAAAAATAATGGCATTTACTATTTTTAAAAGATTATTAGCAAATTTACAGAAATGGTGCATTCGGAAGACAAAACCGTGGTAGACATGGTTGGAACAAGTTAGGTGAGAGGGTGGTGGAGGCCAAAACCATAATCATAATCATCTGTATCAAACCTTATTACAGGTAAAACCAGTAGGCAGTCTACTGTATTTTATCAAACCGTTATTAGTATAATAGATCTCGTAATAATTTTGCAAAAATAATGGCATTTACTATTTTTAAAAGATTATTAGCAAATTTACAGAAATGGTGCATTCGGAAGACAAAACCGTGGTAGACATGGTTGGAACAAGTTAGGTGAGAGGGTGGTGGAGGCCAAAACCATAATCATAATCATCTGTATCAAACCTTATTACAGGTAAAACCAGTAGGCAGTCTTCTGTATTTTATCAAACCGTTATTAGTATAATAGATCTCGTAATAATTTTGCAAAAATAATGGCATTTACTATTTTTAAAAGATTATTAGCAAATTTACAGAAATGGTGCATTCGGAAGACAAAACCGTGGTAGACATGGTTGGAACAAGTTAGGTGAGAGGGTGGTGGAGGCCAAAACCATAATCATAATCATCTGTATCAAACCTTATTACAGGTAAAACCAGTAGGCAGTCTACTGTATTTTATCAACACGTTATTAGTATAATAGATCTCGTAATAATTTTGCAAAAATAATGGCATTTACTATTTTTAAAAGATTATTAGCAAATTTACAGAAATGGTGCATTCGGAAGACAAAACCGTGGTAGACATGGTTGGAACAAGTTAGGTGAGAGGGTGGTGGAGGCCAAAACCATAATCATAATCATCTGTATCAAACCTTATTACAGGTAAAACCAGTAGGCAGTCTACTGTATTTTATCAAACCGTTATTAGTATAATAGATCTCGTAATAATTTTGCAAAAATAATGGCATTTACTATTTTTAAAAGATTATTAGCAAATTTACAGAAATGGTGCATTCGGAAGACAAAACCGTGGTAGACATGGTTGGAACAAGTTAGGTGAGAGGGTGGTGGAGGCCAAAACCATAATCATAATCATCTGTATCAAACCTTATTACAGGTAAAACCAGTAGGCAGTCTACTGTATTTTATCAAACCGTTATTAGTATAATAGATCTCGTAATAATTTTGCAAAAATAATGGCATTTACTATTTTTAAAAGATTATTAGCAAATTTACAGAAATGGTGCATTCGGAAGACAAAACCGTGGTAGACATGGTTGGAACAAGTTAGGTGAGAGGGTGGTGGAGGCCAAAACCATAATCATAATCATCTGTATCAAACCTTATTACAGGTAAAACCAGTAGGCAGTCTACTGTATTTTATCAAACCGTTATTAGTATAATAGATCTCGTAATAATTTTGCAAAAATAATGGCATTTACTATTTTTAAAAGATTATTAGCAAATTTACAGAAATGGTGCATTCGGAAGACAAAACCGTGGTAGACATGGTTGGAACAAGTTAGGTGAGAGGGTGGTGGAGGCCAAAACCATAATCATAATCATCTGTATCAAACCTTATTACAGGTAAAACCAGTAGGCAGTCTACTGTATTTTATCAAACCGTTATTAGTATAATAGATCTCGTAATAATTTTGCAAAAATAATGGCATTTACTATTTTTAAAAGATTATTAGCAAATTTACAGAAATGGTGCATTCGGAAGACAAAACCAATTTTTCACTTTTGACAATTGAGCACCTGCTACATCCAGATTCTAGGGAGGAAAGGAAGGACGATCTTACTGGATCCCATAGCCTCTCCGAGGCACAAACCAGGCTTTTACATAACCCCCCCCCCATGCACCCGAGCTTTTTAAAATAGTAAATGCCATTATTTTTGCAAAATTATTACGAGATCTATTATACTAATAACGGTAAATAAATAATAAATAGTAAATAAATCAAAATCAGTTACATTATTTTATCTTATTCATAGCATAAATGTTCTCGAAGATTACTAAAAAGAAATTGAATTAGACTACAGCAAATTGGCAAACTTTACCTTGTATCTGTTTCCACCGAGTTTGTTTGGGGCGTTCTTCAACATATCAGCAATACTTGTCTCAACATCTCTTTCAGTTGCATTAGTGTGGGTGTTGATACAGGCTTCTGGAAATTTATAAGAATTAATTAATATATATAATTATAATTCACTTTGCTATTCCCCATTCCACAGTCCTCTCGTCCTTCCCACTTCCCTGTCCCCACATCATCCCCACTATTCCCACTTCCCTGTCCCATCGTCCTCCTTACCATTTTCCCCTCCCCTGTCCTTCTTCCTCCCCCACCATCTCCCATTCACCTGTCCCTTTGTCCTCCCCAGCATTCCCCTGTCCCCACCATCCCCAACTCCCCAGTCCCCTCGTCCTCCCCACCATTACCCTCTCCTCTGTCCCCTCGTCTTCCCCACCATACCCCCCTCTCGTCCTCCCCACCATTCCAAACTACCTCATCCGATGCATTCTATAATGGTCTGATGCTTCCATCAGAAAATTGGGAACATCAAATGATCTGATATTCCCATCACTGAAAAATAAGAACAGCTAAAAAAATGAAATGAAAAAAATAAAAAAATAAACTATACTCATGAAGTGAACAGTATGGTAAACAACACAGCTCAATTTCAATGCAATGTCACACAAAATTATTAAATCGAAATGAAAATAAATTGAAATCTATGAAAATTCAAATTATCAATACAATCGGAAATATTGAAATAATATCGCAACATAATATAGTGTGGGTTGCTCTTACGTGCAACAGACGGTGCTGTTTTTCAAAAAAGGCATGGTTTTACCTGTCACAAGTGTGGCATCTATACTTATACTCACGAAATGAACGGTATGGTAAACAACATAGCTCAATTGCAATGCAATGTCACAATAACATTTAATAACAATAATAACAATAACATTTAAATATACTTTAAGATATAATCTAGAAGAAAATAAGAACATTGAAACGGTTCGTGAACTCGATTTCAATAAAGGACACTATGGGGAACTTTGAAAAACAGTTAATGAGTATAATTAGACAGACTTGTTGCTAGGCAGAGGAGTAAATAATGAGATATATGGCAAATTTTGCAAAATATACGGCACACAAACATTCATACCCAAACAAAGCAAAATGCTAGGTAAGAACAAAGCAGTTGGCCCGTAGGGGAAAGGAGATACCCACAAGACTGGAATACAAGTCATTAACAAGCACACAAGTACTACACTACACAACAACCGCACTACTACCAGAACTGGACGAATCACTACCAAAACAACACATTGCACATCACTACCAAAACAACACAACACAACACAAGCATTGGCTGTCTGTACGTGGGTGTGGGTATCTGGCTAATGATTGGCCGAAGTGGGTTTCCAGGCTTGTGCGTCTTGACATTTCCATACGCATATCCAGGTTTATATTCCCCAATGATCTTTGGCAGGTGGAGTCCGGATTTCTTGGCGTTTACAGTTTCGATCAGTTTGTTGACCTTTGCTTTAAATTCGGCTGTAGTGTCCTTCGTTACCCTTTGGAACTTAGTTTGGTCAGAGAGTATGATGTTCATTTTCGCCAGATATTCGTCTTTTTTAAGAATGACATATATTGGCGACTTGTCACCTCTCCTGACAACTATCTCCTTGTTCTCACGAAGGCTTTTAGCTGCCGCTTTAAGCTCGGGGGCCAAGAAACGCCAAGAAATCCGGACTCCACCTGCCAAAGATCATTGGGGAATATAAACCTGGATATGCGTATGGAAATGTCAAGACGCACAAGCCTGGAAACCCACTTCGGCCAATCATTAGCCAGATACCCACACCCACGTACAGACTGGCAAAGCGACTCAACGGCCTGCTGACTCCTTATGTTCCTTGCGCCTTCAGCCTGAAGTCTCCAAAGGAATTTGTGGACTTACTGCGGGGCACACGGGCCACAGGGATAAGAGCCTCGTTGGACGTAGAATCGCTGTTTACCAACGTACCTGTGGACGAGACAATCGGAATGATAGCCGACAGAGTGTATCGTGATCCAGCCTGTACTCCTCTTGACATGCCAGAAAGTATTCTGAGGAAACTACTCCAAGCTTGTACTAAAGAGGCACCCTTCTTGAGCCCGGATGGGCACATGTATAAGCAAGTAGATGGGGTCGCCATGGGTTCTCCCCTAGGTGTCCAGTTTGCAAACTTCTACATGGGTACCATCGAGCAAAAAGTCTTAGTCGACATGAACTTGAAACCGGCCATATACTGCAGGTATGTTGACGACATTTTTACACAGGTACCTGATGTCAGACATCTGCAGAAGCTGAAGGAGGCATTTGAGCAGAGTTCCGTGCTGCGTTTCACTTACGAGACGGAAAAGGATGGGAAGCTGCCTTTTCTAGATGTAACAGTCATGGAAAAGGGCGGAGGTTTCCACACTGCAGTCTACACTAAGGAAACAAACATAGGAATGTGCCTAAATGCCAACAGCGACTGCCCTGACAGGTACAAGAGGAGTGTTGTTAACGCATACGTCGACCGTGCTCTCAGCCACAGCTCAGAATGGAAGCAAGTCGACGAAGAACTCTGTAGGGTAAGGCAGGTCCTAGTCAATAACGGCTTCTCCAATGGTTTCATCGAAGACATCATAAGAAGGAAAGTGAAAAGCCATGCAACCTCTGAAGAGACAACTAACACAACACCTATACCTCCTATTAGACTATTTTACAGGAACTTCTTTTCCACAGCTCATAAAACGGAGGAAAGGGTCCTGAAAGATATTGTTAATAGAAACGTTATCCCTACAGACAAAAATCAGAGGATACAACTGACGATTTACTATAAAACCAGAAAAACGGCCAGTCTACTCATGAGAAATTCTCCAGACACAAAACAGAACGCTTTAAAAGAGACTAATGTCGTCTATGCCTTCAAATGCCCACTTGGGGACTGTAAGCTCCAAAAAACCCAGTATATAGGCAAGACAACAACATCTCTTTCTAGGCGTTTAACGATGCATAAGCAACAGGGCTCCATTAAGGAACATATAATCTCTTCCCATAACCAAACCATCGCCAGAGAAATCCTAGTAAACAACACAGAAATCATCGATAGATACAGCGATAGCAGGCGGCTTGACGTTTGCGAGGCACTACACATCAAGAAGTCAACACCAGCAATCAACAGCCAATTATTGCACAACTATATTCTACCCACCTCAAGACTCCGCTCCAATATAGAAGCATCAAGAAATATGGACCAATAGGCTTTCTACAAACACTTCTATTCAGTACCCATTGTTTCTGTTCTGTCTTGTGTTGATACTTTTAATACCCTATTAATATCCCCTCCTGTTCTGTCTTGTGTTAATGCCACGTCACCCTTCCCACCTCACTCAAATGTAGATATAAAATCAGAGATACGTTCTAATCAGTTGTGTATTTGTGAAGTCTTTGAAAATGTAATAAGTTTTACGAAACGCGCCCGTGTCGCGTCAGACTAGAAATAAAAATGAATTTTGGAGAAGTGATTTTTGATTTACCTCCAACAGTGAAGCGTAATGTACGAAAGATTGAGAAAATTCGTGTTAGAATTATTAATCTTACTTTTTCGGTCATATTTAATAATATATGTCTACAGGAAAGACTGCTACCAAAATATACTAATATATATATATATATATATATATATATATATATATATATATATATATATATATATATATATATATATATATATATATATATGTATATATATATATATATATATATATATATATATATATGTATATATATATATATGTATATATATATATATATATATATATATATATATATATATATATATATATATATATATATATATATATATATATATATATATATATATATATATATATGCAAACAAGCCTGAATGGTCCCCAGGACTATATACAACTGAAAACTCACACCCCAGAAGTGACTCGAACCCATACTCCCACAACTGGTATGTACAGGGACGCCTTAATCCGCTTGACCATCACGACCGGACATAAGGAAGTGATAGCCGAGGCTATATGAACCACTTCCCCGCCGGCACTCGGATGGTAATCTTGGGCATAGCATTTTATCAAATCACCTCATTCTTTGGGGCACACGTGAGGAACACAAATGCAAACAAGCCTGAATGGTCCCCAGGACTATATACAACTGAAAACTCACACCCCAGAAGTGACTCGAACCCATACTCCCACAACTGGTATGTACAGGGACGCCTTAATCCGCTTGACCATCACGACCGGACATAAGGAAGTGATAGCCGAGGCTATATGAACCACTTCCCCGCCGGCACTCGGATGGTAATCTTGGGCATAGCATTTTATCAAATCACCTCATTCTTTGGGGCACACGTGAGGAACACAAATGCAAACAAGCCTGAATGGTCCCCAGGACTATATACAACTGAAAACTCACACCCCAGAAGTGACTCGAACCCATACTCCCACAACTGGTATGTACAGGGACGCCTTAATCCGCTTGACCATCACGACCGGACATAAGGAAGTGATAGCCGAGGCTATATGAACCACTTCCCCGCCGGCACTCGGATGGTAATCTTGGGCATAGCATTTTATCAAATCACCTCATTCTTTGGGGCACACGTGAGGAACACAAATGCAAACAAGCCTGAATGGTCCCCAGGACTATATACAACTGAAAACTCACACCCCAGAAGTGACTCGAACCCATACTCCCACAACTGGTATGTACAGGGACGCCTTAATCCGCTTGACCATCCCGACCGGACATAAGGAAGTGATAGCCGAGGCTATATGAACCACTTCCCCGCCGGCACTCGGATGGTAATCTTGGGCATAGCATTTTATCAAATCACCTCATTCTTTGGGGCACACGTGAGGAACACAAATGCAAACAAGCCTGAATGGTCCCCAGGACTATATACAACTGAAAACTCACACCCCAGAAGTGACTCGAACCCATACTCCCACAACTGGTATGTACAGGGACGCCTTAATCCGCTTGACCATCACGACCGGACATAAGGAAGTGATAGCCGAGGCTATATGAACCACTTCCCCGCCGGCACTCGGATGGTAATCTTGGGCATAGCATTTTATCAAATCACCTCATTCTTTGGGGCACACGTGAGGAACACGAATGCAAACAAGCCTGAATGGTCCCCAGGACTATATACAACTGAAAACTCACACCCCAGAAGTGACTCGAACCCATACTCCCACAACTGGTATGTACAGGGACGCCTTAATCCGCTTGACCATCAAGTGGATTCATATAGCCTCGGCTATCACTTCCTTATGTCCGGTCGTGATGGTCAAGCGGATTAAGGCGTCCCTGTACATACCAGTTGTGGGAGTATGGGTTCGAGTCACTTCTGGGGTGTGAGTTTTCAGTTGTATATAGTCCTGGGGACCATTCAGGCTTGTTTGCATTTGTGTTCCTCACGTGTGCCCCAAAGAATGAGGTGATTTGATAAAATGCTATGCCCAAGATTACCATCCGAGTGCCGGCGGGGAAGTGGTTCATATAGCCTCGGCTATCACTTCCTTATGTCCGGTCGTGATGGTCAAGCGGATTAAGGCGTCCCTGTACATACCAGTTGTGGGAGTATGGGTTCGAGTCACTTCTGGGGTGTGAGTTTTCAGTTGTATATAGTCCTGGGGACCATTCAGGCTTGTTTGCATTTGTGTTCCTCACGTGTGCCCCAAAGAATGAGGTGATTTGATAAAATGCTATGCCCAAGATTACCATCCGAGTGCCGGCGGGGAAGTGGTTCATATAGCCTCGGCTATCACTTCCTTATGTCCGGTCGTGATGGTCAAGCGGATTAAGGCGTCCCTGTACATACCAGTTGTGGGAGTATGGGTTCGAGTCACTTCTGGGGTGTGAGTTTTCAGTTGTATATAGTCCTGGGGACCATTCAGGCTTGTTTGCATTTGTGTTCCTCACGTGTGCCCCAAAGAATGAGGTGATTTGATAAAATGCTATGCCCAAGATTACCATCCGAGTGCCGGCGGGGAAGTGGTTCATATAGCCTCGGCTATCACTTCCTTATGTCCGGTCGTGATGGTCAAGCGGATTAAGGCGTCCCTGTACATACCAGTTGTGGGAGTATGGGTTCGAGTCACTTCTGGGGTGTGAGTTTTCAGTTGTATATAGTCCTGGGGACCATTCAGGCTTGTTTGCATTTGTGTTCCTCACGTGTGCCCCAAAGAATGAGGTGATTTGATAAAATGCTATGCCCAAGATTACCATCCGAGTGCCGGCGGGGAAGTGGTTCATATAGCCTCGGCTATCACTTCCTTATGTCCGGTCGTGATGGTCAAGCGGATTAAGGCGTCCCTGTACATACCAGTTGTGGGAGTATGGGTTCGAGTCACTTCTGGGGTGTGAGTTTTCAGTTGTATATAGTCCTGGGGACCATTCAGGCTTGTTTGCATTTGTGTTCCTCACGTGTGCCCCAAAGAATGAGGTGATTTGATAAAATGCTATGCCCAAGATTACCATCCGAGTGCCGGCGGGGAAGTGGTTCATATAGCCTCGGCTATCACTTCCTTATGTCCGGTCGTGATGGTCAAGCGGATTAAGGCGTCCCTGTACATACCAGTTGTGGGAGTATGGGTTCGAGTCACTTCTGGGGTGTGAGTTTTCAGTTGTATATAGTCCTGGGGACCATTCAGGCTTGTTTGCATTTGTGTTCCTCACGTGTGCCCCAAAGAATGAGGTGATTTGATAAAATGCTATGCCCAAGATTACCATCCGAGTGCCGGCGGGGAAGTGGTTCATATAGCCTCGGCTATCACTTCCTTATGTCCGGTCGTGATGGTCAAGCGAATTAAGGCGTCCCTGTACATACCAGTTGTGGGAGTATGGGTTCGAGTCACTTCTGGGGTGTGAGTTTTCAGTTATATATATATATATATATATATATATATATATATATATATATATTTAAAGTTTGTGAGGGTACCACCTCTGGTGCCAATGTGGGGACCAATAGCCTCGGAGAAGAAAATAAAAAGTATTCAGAGGAGACCTTGTGGTTTCTCACTGAACACTAATGTTATCTTCTCCTACCACCCCCATTCTTTTCTATGTACACATATATATTTGCTTTATTTGAACTTTGTTACAAAAAATGAGTTACATATAGGTTACAAAGATGGTTATCATAGGTTGTCGAGTTCCTCCAGCTCCTCAGATGGCGGGCAGGAACCCTGGATGCAGTGCGCATTTCCCCTCTGTATCGCCACGCTGAGGCGCTGGAAAAGAAAGTTGGCAGCTCTAGGGTCCCTTGTTGTATCAATGAGCCTAGAACCCAGTTCCTTCAAAAAACTGGTAGCACTTTTACCCCAGGCGCCGAGTGTCTCAGAAGCAATGGGGACAAAATTGTAGTGGTGATCCAGTTCTCTATACTTACGGGATTTGGCTGCTTCCCTGTGGGTGGCAGCGCCACCTGGTTGTGCAACACTGAGGTCAATGTAGGTGTTAGCCAGAGTTGATACGCACGTGTAGTCCCATACGAACTGCTTGCCATTCTTCCAGGGGTTCACTGTGATACCATCCGGGCGACCAATAAGAGCATCAGAGTTACGGGGCGTTAGGTAACGGGGCTCTCTTTCAGCTGGGCATCCAGCTGTGGTGAGGCTTCTCTTGATGATGTCGTTAACTTCACTGTGCCTCGAGTGCCATCCCCCTGTGCTTTGGCAGAGTAGGCCTTGGTGGCCGTACCTGTCAGCCACCACCTCGCCGCAAATACACCTATATCTGGTGTGGATTGGGGCAGCAAGGCGGAGGGCCACAGCAATTTGGAGGGCGTGTGGTGTGAGACGCGTGCCAGTTGCCGACATTGGGGTTGCTAACAGGAAATCCCCTGCATGTGGGGCTGCTACTGCTGTGAGGCGAGCGATGTTGTGTTGTGTTGTTGCAGCACCCAGGCACTCTGCAGCAACTTGGTCTACAATGGGGCCATTCCAGCTGGATTGCTGGTGGGCTTTTGGGGATGGTGGTTGAGGTGATGGGCCTGCACGAGAGGCCCACTCTGTGGCACAGCGTGTAAAATTGGGATCATGTACACCTGCCAGCTGATGTAAGTGGGCAGGTAGAATTTCCTTCACAAGGTCGTCGGATGCTGATAAGGAGGACAGGAAGGCTGGAACAGCGATTTGGGTTGCTGATCGAACTCCGAGGCCCCCAAGTCTTACGGGAAGAGAGGCTTGTTTCCACTGTAGGTCATCAAGAGAGAGATTAAGGGCTTTTTCTAGCATTGATTTCAGTAACCGGTCATACTCACTTAGTTTTTGGCTACTGTAAGATGGTGAACACCTCAGAAAGTAGGTTAACCTGGGGAGGGACAGACATCTGGTGATGAGGTAGAGTGCATCATGAGCATCAATATCCTCAATCCTCCTATCCATCCTCTTAAGGTCGGCGATTTTCTTATCAAGGACCTCATCGATGGCTTTCAACCCCAGGGGAGCTCCTAGGAGTGTGCTGTCTTCAGGTTTAGTTTTATGGATATTTGGCAGAAGACCCTCTATTCTCTCTACGATGCCCTGGTTGGAACATATTATTTCACATTTAGAAGGGTTCAGGGTGAGGCCTAAAATTGCACCTTGCTCCTGGATTTTTCTGATGTCCTCCAGAAGGGATTCTTGGGAACCAGCTAGGGTACCATCATCCAAGAACCAGATGTTAAGCTCGCTGGACAGGACCTCTGTGACTTGTTTGATGACTAAGCAGAAAAGGAGAGGAGCAAGGGGGTCACCCTGTTGGACGCCTTCCCGCAAGTCAATTTCATGTTCGCCAAAAAGTAGCTTAAGATCCATACTGTAGCAGGAATGTACAAAAGGGTAGAGGGAAGGGAAATGACTATGAACCGCACAGAGTACAGCATCCCTCCGCACCAAACTGAAGGCATTTTTTAAATCTAGCTTGATAAGGGCCTTTTCGTCTGTGATGTTGGCGATGAAGGCTCGAGCTGCATGGGCTGCCGCCTCACACCCTTGTGGAATGCCGAACCCGAGCTGTTTTGGCTTCAGCATGTTGGCCGCTGCATCACTAACTGTTCTTGCAGCTGCCTTTGCGACGAGACGCCGGAGAGAATTCCCCACAGCTATTGGCCTGATCCCTCCATCCTTTTTCTTTAGAGCACAGAGAGATGCTCCAAAAAAGATGGGTCTTATAGTCGCTGGTATGTTGCCAGCTAGACATGTGTTGGTGAATCTGGTTAGTTCCACCAAGAGGTTCTTTGCAATGTCACCCAGTGCAGGGTTGAGCATTTGCTTGAGATGGTTGGGTTTTAGTCCTGTGAACCCACCTGCTGATCCTGTTGGAAAGGACATGGCTGCTTTATGGACCACAGATTCAGCCACCCAGAGAGGTTCTGCTCCGACTTGTACAATGTCGTCCTCACGCGGAGCCCTGGGTGGGTGTTTCTCCCTTAGGGCTTGAGCTATTGCAGCATCTCTGTCGGCAATTGAGTCCTCACTGGTGATGACTCTTATTGCGCCAATAGTGTTTCCTTCTTCTATTTTCTTGGTGACTGATGTTCTGATTTTTGATGTCTCGGATATGGCACTCTTGCTCTTCCTGCCGTGGGTGTTTCTCGCACGAGTGGGAAGGCGCACTTGGTTGTCCTCCCTGGGAAAATCATTTATAGCTTTGATGACTGAGGCAGCTAAGGTTTTGTCTCTCCTTGCAGGGGTGGCTAGACATATGTTGCCAAACATTAGGAGGTTGTGCCATGCTTGGGTCGTTCCAGGAGAGTCGTTGACCTTTCTCAGGAGGGCGGATAATTTGACTGCTGCATGGGGACGGGCTGCTTTTGGGATGTGTTGCAAGGTTCTGGCTGATGTTGCTTTGATAGCTTCTAATAAGTTTTCTGTGGGAATGAAGATCTGGGAGGTGTTTTGTCTTAAGGGCGGTGTATGCTGTTGATTGGTGTTCTCCCTGGGAGGGCGCCCAGAACCCAAACACCTGGCTTCGTTATGGTAATGAAAGCGCACATTACCATCACTCAACCGGATAAAGCATACCTTGTCACACGTCTGACATCTGCCTTGTCTACCCCTGCTTGATGGCTCATCTTTGCTTGGAGAAGCCTGACTGTCTGTTGAGAGCTGCGACATGGGCGGGCGCTGGGCGGGAGGGTGGAAGGCAGGTGGAGACTGGAGGGTGGGCGGCGGTTGGAGGCTGGGAGTAGTAAAATATACGCCTACGACCGTGCGCACTATCTGGCCAGGTGGCTCTATGAGAGCCAGCTGGGCAGGTGGCGCGCAGGTGTCTAGTCACAAAGGGTTTGGGGGGATTTCCCCAGAAGTTTGGCGCGTGTCGGACGCGTGTAAGCGTCCGGTGTTTAGGTATGCGGTCAGGAAAGATGGGAGGTCATGTTGTTGAGGGGTATGAGAGTATGTGGGTTATGTGGTAGAGTAAGAAATACAAGGATATGAGTGGAATATGAGGATAATAGTAAATGAATATGTATGTGTGTTTGCCGTAGACTTAATCCTGTGTGTAGATAATAGTTTTGATTAAAGATGATAGTAAGTAAGCTATGTAGGGGCTGTGTGTAGGTGTGAGGGGTCCCAACATAGGCGGATATATTGTTTGGGGTGGGGGAGGGGTGAGGGAAGGGTGAGGGGAGCTTCCCCTCGGCGTGAGAGTGCTTAGGGCCATTTGTGGTTTGTGGTTTTTTGACGGGCATTATTTTTTTCTTCGAGAGAGCAGAGTCCAGGAGGAAATGAGAGCTGCAGCAGGAGGGATGTGGTCCATTTGCCTTAATGGTTTTTCGATGTCTTCAGAGCGGTCTGGAGATGTTCACCCCAGCATGGCTCTCCATCCACTGCGGATTCGTTAAGGAGGGGCGACGTTCTTACTTCCGCCAGCAGGCCCTCACCTGCCAACCATCCATCACTTCTCATTTGACCGAGATCGTTTCCCTCCCCTCACACACAAAAGCGCCGTTAGTTCACTGTGAGTCTTCATTCGCTACACACACACACACCATACAGCTCCGCATCATGGAAATACGAACCTCAACAGCCTGCATGAAATGCGGTGTGTTTTATATACCATCACCAAACCAACTATGTCGGCTGCAATGCACAAGCTGTGAAAAACCGCCCCTAGGCCATTACGACATCAAATGCAAGCGATGTCAGCTGATTTTCTGTGATAACCGTGAGTGTTATTCTTATTTAATATTCCACAGTTCATTTTATGACATCCACAGGTGAAATATCGTGTGTGTAAACTATTATCTCTCTTATAGTGTGAGAATATTTACTCTTTCGGTCTATTATATTCCACACACTTAAATATGTTCTTTCCAATTTCAGTTTACAAAACCGTGAAGTGTCCTTATTGCTCACCTGTCCCGCGAGGAGGACATCGTCGGAATGAAACTTCACATAAACGTAGGTATCATATATAAATATACTTCTCGTATCTGTATTACATCCAGTTGCAAGCAAACACACATGCATAATAAACATATTTTCCCCATTCACCCATGCTGAATATCATTTTGTTCCATTTCAGGTTATAATCCTTACCTCAATCGACGGAGGGAACAGATAGACGTCATCGAGTCTGTATCCCATCCGTCCCACACTGAGCTAAGGTGAGCAGATGTCACTCGCGGGCACCCCCCGCCCCTTCAACAAGGCCGGCAGAGCCAGCAGATGGAGGGCTACGAGACAATATCACGCCCAGTTAACACAACGTTAAGGATTCCTAGCCTCACACCTGCTCAACCTCCACACCAGGACATAAGTAAGTTATTACTGTCTTATTTCAGTCTATTTCCTAAACATATTAATTCCCCCTAATCTGTTCCCTCACCTCAAATATATATATATATATATATATATATATATATATATATATATATATATATATATATATATATATATATATATATATATATATATATATATATATATATATATATATATATGTCGTACCTAGTAGCCAGAACGCACTTCTCGGCCTACTATGCAAGGCCTGATTTGCCTAATAAGCCAAGTTTTCATGAATTAATTGGTTTTCGACTACTTAACCTACCTAACCTAACCTAACCTAACTTTTTCGGCTACCTAACCTAACCTAACCTATAAAGATAGGTTAGGTTAGGTTAGGTAGGGTTGGTTAGGTTCGGTCATATATCTACGTTAATTTTAACTCCAATAAACAAAAATTGACCTCATACATAATGAAATTGGTAGCTTTATCATTTCATAAGAAAAAAATTAGAGAAAATATATTAATTCAGGAAAACTTGGCTTATTAGGAAAATCGGGCCTTGCATAGTAGGCTGAGAAGTGCGTTCTGGCTACTAGGTACGACATATATATATATATATATATATATATATATATATATATATATATGTCGTACCTAGTAGCCAGAACTCACTTCTCAGCCTACTATTCAAGGCCCGATTTGCCTAATAAGCCAAGTTTTCCTGAATTAATATATTTACTATAATTTTTTTCTTATGAAATGATAAAGCAACCCTTTTCTCTATGTATGAGGTCAATTTTTTTTTATTGGAGTTAAAATTAACGTAGATATATGACCGAACCTAACCAACCCTACCTAACCTAACCTAACCTATATTTATAGGTAAGGTTAGGTTAGGTAGCCAAAAAAAGCTAGGTTAGGTTAGGTTAGGTAGGTTAGGTAGACGAAAAAACATTAATTCATGAAAACTTGGCTTATTAGGCAAATCGGGCCTTGAATAGTAGGCTGAGAAGTGCGTTCTGGCTATTAGGTACGACATATATATATATATATATATATATATATATATATGTATGTATATATATATATATATATATATATATATATATATATATAGTATATATATATATATATATATATATATATATATATATATATATATATATATATATATATATATATATATGATCTCATTTTTTCTAGAGATAATATGTTTTTCTTTTTTTACAGATGACACACCGCTGTGCATAGATTTGGCATCCAGCAGCGCGGAGAGGGACAGTGAGAGTGTCACACCCAACTCAGCAGAGTGGACATTACCCATATCCGGCTCTCAGCCCTCAACTCACAGGGAGGGGAGGGGTCGTTCACGTGCTAACTCAACCCCCCGTTCCTCCCCCAGCCCCATACCCCAATCAATCAGCGACAGCAGCAGCAGCAGCAGCATCAGCAGCAGCAGCAGCAGTGGTGAGAACACTACTGGTAACAACAGCATCACAGTCCGTGAGAATAGCCTTGACTCAGACGACAGCTCAGCAGACCTTGTCCTTGACTCGTCAGCCTCTGTCAATTCTGACTGGTTAGCACCGTCTGGCGTAATAGCTGACCGCGCAGTCTCCCCCATTCATCTCGGAGGGGGACTTTCACCCCCCCACCCCCCCTAGTCCTCTCCCATCACCCCCACCACCTCTCTCTCCCTCTCCCCCACCTGCCCTAGAAATTCAACCTCAGCTACTGGATCGAATTGATAACTATAATGGCGGTTATGTTCGGCTTTCATTCTCCATACCAGAACATGTTAACACCTCCCCAGGACTCTATCTGAGAACATACAGTGATTTTTTCATTAATGAGATACGAGCCCTTTTCTCTCCACAACACCCATCACTCCTAATTTACCCAGACATCACTCTAATTGTGCGGAATTTAAATGTGCAACAAGACGGGGAGGAGGAGGAGAATCTATTGGATCCTATAAATAATGATGGCTTTCCCATACGAGGTGAGGGGCGAACAATAACTTTAAAGGAAGTAGATACACTTATTGATTTTTGGGCTGACGAATTGACAGGGAAAATATCCCAGTACCTGGAAGAGAAAGAGGGGTCCAACATTTTGGTTGAGCGGCTCACCGGGTTTTACATTAACTGTGGGCAGATTGAACACCGATAAGATTAGGCTCGCATGTAGACTATCCTGAAGGCTTGCGTGGAAAGCAGTTGGTTTTCAATCCAGAGGGAGAGGCTGATGTTTGCCTTATGCAGTGTGTTGCTGCTTATAAATGTTTAGCTAAGGGGATGCATCTAGATAATATCCGTGCTAGATCTGTGAATGCTAGTTGGTGTCTCAGACACATTAATTAGCCAGCAGATGTCAATTCCGCAGGACGTTTGAGGATATTCACATGGTAGAGAAAATGAATAAAGTCAGTATATTCATCTATTCACTAGAAAGAGATGAAAATGCTAGACGACAACGACACTACATTACACTAGCTAGGAAGGGAAGAGGGGGATATACAGATGTCATACCATTGCTGATGTTGGAAGCTCAACACTTAGTATTAATTAAGGATTTCAACCAATATGTACGTAATATGAGCAACAATACAGATCTAATCCCAAGGCATCACAGTTTTTGTCATTGTTGTATGATATCACTCCCAGCTGATAGCATGCAGAGCCATGAAAGTACATGCAAAGTACATCAGACTCTCAAATTCTACCCACCAGAGAAGAAGATTACTTTCCGTAACTATGGACGGGGATATGGTCCTAGTCACATGTGCTTTTATGACTTTGAGTGCATGTTAGACCGCTCGAACCCTAAAGGAATGATAGAATCACGTCACAACGCAGTGGCGTATGCGTACATCATCATTGACAGACAGATGAATATTGTTGAGAAAGATACTTATTTTGGTAAAGATGTGGTCAATCACTTTGTAACCACGCTAGAAGCGTCATGGGCTAGAATCAAGAAGGGGTTAGTATCCTATGAACTTCACATGTCCCAGCAACAGCAGGCAATATTTGAGACAAAAACTGCCTGTGAACTCTGTGATGAACCTTTTAACGGAGAAGATGTAATCAAAGTCCGTCATCACGACCACACAGTAAGATTCCACAATTATCAAGCAGCTTACTGTGATAGATGTAATTTGCAGTGTGTAAATTCATACAAGTTCCTAAACACTTTTTCACACAACGCTTCCTATGATTTAGGAGTAATCCTAAACGAGATGAGAGATAGACCAGGGAGTGAAATAGATATATTAGCAAAGGATGGATTTAAATTTATGAAAGTTGATGTGAACAACTTAAGATTTTTGGATAGTTTAGCCCTTCTCGACGGCTCGCTAGGAAGAATAGCCAAGGATCATATTGATAGTGGGAAACCTACCACATTCACTTTGGCTATGTTAAAAGGTGTAAATAAAGCGGCCATCCCAAAACTACTGAAGGGTAAACAATTATTCTGCTATGATTATTTATCCTCTATGTCTGTGTTAGATGAACCACACCTTCCTTCTCGTGATAAGTTTTACAATACACTAAAAGACGAAGAGTTGTCAGAAAAAGATTATAAACAATCCTTAGAAATTTTTTATTTGGCTAAATGTCGCAACATAGGGGAGTATCTGCTCCTTTACCTCAAAGTGGACACAGGTTTGCTAGCTGATGTGTTCACAGTCTGGCGAGATACCATGCTTGCTCTCTACAAATTAGACATTTCCCACTATATTTCTTTACCCTCATTTGCTTGGGATGCATTCTTGCTTAAATCGAAAGTTGAACTTAATGTTGTGTCAGACCCATTGTTATATGATTTACTTCGTCGGAATCTCCGAGGTGGGTTCACCAGTGTGACGAGACAGTCAACGAATGTGGAGAACCAGCATACAGGCTTAGATCTAGGGGAAGATAGTAGCTACATCATTTACCTAGATTTTAATAGTCTTTACGGGGCGTGTATGACTGAACTGCTCCCTCGTGGCGGGATTCGGAAACTGACACACAATGAGCGTGACGTGCTGCTAGTGCGAGGCTTGGAGAATATCCCATGTGATGGGTCCAAGGGATATTGGGTGTTGTGTGATACACTGCAGGTCCGACCTGAGGTAGCTAGGTATACAGATGAACTGCCCCTTGTTCTTTCACATACGTGCATTACCGAGGAACACATTTCACCCTACAGTAAGAATATTCTTACAGAAGAAAGTAGCGGTCTGCCTAAAAACAACACTAAATTAATTGCTTCTCACCTTCCTCAGAAAGACTACCTCGTTAGTCTGGACTTGTTACAGTTACTCATGCGCATTGGATTAGAAGTAGCTAAAGTTCATGACATCTACGAATTCGAGCAGGAGAGCTACCTTAAAGACTTCATTGAAACCAACGTTCGTGAACGTGCCAGTACCAAATGCGCGATAAAAAAGGCTTTCAAACTCGTATCAAACTCTATATATGGAAAGAGTCTCACAGATGTATCTAAATATGGGAACAAACACTATTTGGTCACAGATCGTAGACATTTCCTGAAACATGCTCGAAACCCGTTCTTCAAGCGGAGTCTTTTGTTAAGTAAGGATCGTGTGATATGTACTATCAAGCAGAAGTCTCTCCTAGTCAACACTCCTACGTATCTGGGTTATCATATACTTCAAATTGCTAAGAGGCGTCTCTATGAGTTCTGGTATGATGTTGTCAAACCTGCGTATGGCGATAAAGCGAGTCTGTTATATACAGACACAGACTCTTTCATCATTAAACTTGACTGTCAGAATGTGTTTGAAGAGTTGAATAAGTCTCCTCTCTTCGACTGTATGGATTTTAGTAATTTTAATGACACACATCCATCCTACTCTAAAGCGCGAGAAGGTGAACTAGGATTGCTCAAGTCTGAAATAGGCTCTAAGATTATTAACCAGTTAATTGCTCTCAGACCTAAAACATATTCGTTCACCACTCATGATGGGGAGCACACTTGTAAGTGTAAGGGTGTACCATACCATCTACAAGAGAAACTCTCACACGACTCGTTTCAGCACACTCTTGAAACAAACACTTCAATCAGGTATGTGTCGAGATCTATACGCAACGTGCAAGGAAAGATTTGTACATGTCGCAGTACCTGCAGAGGTTTGTCAGCATTTGACGATAAACGCTACATTTTAAGCCCCACACAGTCCCTAGCGTATGGTCATCCTGATATTCCCAATAACAATGATGATGAGATGGATGTAGAAGTGGGAGAGGAGGAGGAGATGGAAGAAGTGTTTATGGAGGAGGAAGTAGAGCAAGCACAGAGACTCTACCCAATATTCCGCCCCTGGAGCAAACGCAATGTTTGAGCTCAGAAACTATTCAACCCTCGCTAGATTTTATGTTGTACAGTTGTTAGTTAGTATTAAGACGGATGCCCCATATGACTAGAACTATTTATACTAAATGAATAGGATGATTAATATTATTGTTTGTGAACTGTAAGAACTATGATTAGTTTTAAAAAATGTTGTTGCTGTACATAAAATATGTGAATAAACACCTGTAAATAACTGTTTGTATAAATACCATCACATTTCCTTAGTTTTTAGCAGTCTTAACGAAGCATTAATCATGGACAGTTCCTATGATATAATCAATGAGGAACATCTAGATATTTTCAGTGAACCATCTCGTGTTATTATTGCTGGTTATTCAAACAGCGGAAAATCCTACTTGTGCAGTAAACTTGTAAATCAACACAAGTTCTCCTCAATAATCATATGCGGAGGAGGTTACTCTGAATTACGATCAGATCCACAAATTAAAGGGAAGCTGATCGAGCATTCAACCATTATTGATCCTGTGGAAGAGCGAGTGAATAATGACTCGCATATCTTAGTAATCTATGATGACCTTTTTACAGAGTCTGCGAATTCAAAAATCGTATCAGACATGTTTACTAGGGGGCGACATTTCATGGTTTCCGTCATATTGATTACTTAAAATATATTTTTTCCTGGTAAATATTCGAGGAATATTAGTTTAAATGCTTCTCATTTCATATTGGTTAAATCACGAGACCTGTCACAAATTGAAACACTCGGACGACAAATATTTGGGAAAGTGGATTCAAAGAAATTTGTAGAGTTATATAAGCAAGGTATTAGCCAACCCTACGGCTATTTGCTAGTAGATCTGGGCTCGAACACTCCATCTACGATAACATTACGCGGTAATATTGTTCACGAACCGCCCTATGAGATAGTTTACCAATGGTGAGCAAGAAAGATGTACTGGAACGAGTATATAACGACCCCTCATCTAGCGGGGGACTTGGAGGGGTACAGAGGTTGAATAAGGCCGCCAAATTAATTAACTCTAGTATAACTCTAGCCGATGTAAAGGACTATCTGAAAAGCTCTGACTCCTATACGTTGCATTATTTACAACCACATAAATTCCCTCGGCGTCGGGTGTTAAGCCCTAAACCACGACTATTTCAAGCTATAGACTTGGCCGAGATGAGTTTATTGGACAAACATAATGACGGAGTGAAATATTTACTCGTATGTGTAGATATTTTCTCCAGGTACGCCCAAGTAGTACCCTTACACGCCAAGGATGGGAAAAGTACCAGTAAAGCTCTGGCTTTAATTCTAGATTCACCTCATTCTCAGGGAGTGCGCAAAATTAATTCTGATCGAGGTGGTGAATTTTATAACGCCACTATGAAAAAAATGCTGGCAGCAAGGAAAGTACAGTTATATAGTGTATTTTCTCAGGAGACTAAAGCTTCAATCGCTGAGCGGTTCATACGTACTTTAAAAGGCAAACTTTACAAGTTTATGACGGCGAACAACACTTTAAAATACATGCAGGCTCTACCAGATATTGTGAAAACATATAATTTAACCCCACACAGAGGATTGAAGGGGAAGACACCCACGGAGGTGCACGCTCTATCCTCGCCCAGCGAACACGCCACACAATTTGATTTAATGTATAAAAGCCCGAGCAAATCAAAGAGAACTGTCATTCCTCGATTGAGTGTTGGTGATACAGTACGCATCACTCTATCTGATCGCATTTCCAAGTTTAAGAAAGGGTTTAAGCAGCAGAACACCCGAGAGATATTTACAATTACACGTATCGATCGGAGACGACACATCCCTTTATACTTTCTAAAAGATCTGAATGGGGAAGAAATTGATGGTGGCTTCTATAAACAAGAATTAACACCCGTACATTTACCTCAAACCTTTAATATTGAAAAGGTATTGGGACAACGCAGAGTCTCTGGCAAGCTTCAGTATAAAATTAGGTACGCAGGTTATGATCGATCATTCGATCAATGGATTGATGCTGCTGAGATATTACATTTATAATGAAGAAGCCCTTAGTTTATAAATACAAGGAATTGATCCAACTATTATCAAAACTTCAGTATTCCTCGAGAAAACAGTTGATTGAAAAATTGAAGAAACCACATATAAATTGTTTATCAGAAATTTTTAATAACTTTTTAAAAAAAAAATTGCCCGTGCCTGACAAGGTCGTTAAAAAGTTGAAAAAATATAAATTGCTTATTCGATCACTAGCCTGTAAGAAACCTTCTGTGTCAACTAAGAAATGGATATTAACCAGCAAACGAGGAGGCAGTATTTTATCCATTATTTTACCGATTGCAGCTAGTTTAATTACACGGTTGTTCAGTAAGTAAAGTAAAATGAAAACCTTTTATCCTGTACCGCGTAAAATAGTGGACAACCGGAAAGCTGCACACAGCCCTGCTTACCCCACTGTGAAAGTTGCTGCTCAACATCTTACTGTCAAACCACCTCCTCCACAGTTGCATACCAACCCTTCCATAAAACATTTAATAGATTTGAAGTTGAAAGTGCGAGATCATGAATATGCAAGATCCTTACAAAACCATTATGATGCTACTGGAATCGTTCGTTGGGATCTGAATGGAAATGTATTGGCTCCAGTATCTGGTATACATATAATTAACGACATTATACATAAAATGACTGTGCTTAAATCTGTTTTTTTACCGGATAAACTCCCCATTGCTCAACTGTTTTTCACACTAACATCTACATCACGAGATTTATTCCGTAATACTACGGCAAGCAGTCAAGTGTCAACCCGTTCTCGCAAATTTAATAAGTCAATATTGACTTATTAAATATGTGCATAGGTGACATACTTAACATAATAGTTTCCCTTGAAAAGCTTCATAGAAAACACCGACCTTACCTAACCTACTTAGTATGTTAAGATAAGCATCTTATTGCTTCGTAATTACAATTATTACCTAACCTATACCTATAATAGGTTAAGTAACAATTGTAATTACGAAGCTATAAGATGCTTATTTTAACATACTAAGTAGGTTAGGTAAGGTCGGTGTTTTCTATGAAGCTTTTCAAGGGAAACTATTATGTTTAGTATGTCACCTATGCACGCAACTAATAAGTCATTATTGACTTATTAAATTTGCGAGAACGGGTTGCAAGTGTATGAGGCTCCATCTGTTAAGAGAAAGGCAACTGCAAAGATTGATCCTCACAGTAAAAGGAATGCTTCCTGGATCGTATATTAACAGGTGAGTGTATATAAATGTGTATGTAATGTGTAGCTAGCTTTACTAGGCAAAAAGCAGTCTAAGGAGACAGAGCGATGGACACTCACGTGATATACGCCACCAGCGTATCAGATACGCATTTATTCCCCAATAACATCCCCGCATCTTTCTAAAATCGATTGTTTAACCAGCTAGAATTAGATCCCAGGAGGAGTTATGAAATGTGTCTACAAAAATTACTCCTCCCCACTTCCCATTACCTTATTAAGCGTGATAATCCTGAGGCATATATACGTGTAGGGGTTACGTATGAGAAAGTGGGTGAGGGGAAATACATGCCTTCAAAGCATTTATTATCATCTGATGTTTTAGCTGGAACTATAAAAGAAATTAATACCACGATTAATACAGAAATAGAGGCCATATTTTCAAGTAATGCTAAACTGAGTTTTTTTAGGAAAGTCATTAAAACAATTTTCAGCTAAATATGGAACGCATTTTATTAAATATGATTCTTCCTCCAATCGAAACAAGTTCACTACTGTGATTAGTGAGGAGAATATTAGCTCTGCAACGGGGCATAAAAACATCAGTAGAGTTACATTATCATTTGGAACCGCTTTTGGGAAAGTGTTGGGCGTAGTTCCAGAAATAGAATATGACTTATTCGCAAAACGTCAGTATGCCTCGAGTGTAGTTAACACATGTCTATTCCCGCCAATGCCTAGAGGAGGAGTTGAGGAGAATTCTGTGTGTTTATTGCGATAAAATCTCTTCTACTAGATATGGAAACCAGTCTGTAAATATTTTGGATGTAATCTCCCTAAATGGAAGTGATAACAGCAACAATAAAAAACTATATTTGCGTCTTAACACCAACATGATAGACAGCGTCAGCATCACTATTAGGGATCAAGATGGTAACCCAATACATTTTGATGAACGTGGATGCACCATAGCAGTCTTGCATGTACGTCCTGTAGCAGGAGGTATATAACACCAACGCTTTCCCGCCACTCCTCATTCGTCTGAAACAAGCGGAGAAATGCGTGTCCACTTTATTCCCCCCTCTGTTGAGGAATTATACATTCTGTTAACCCCTCTTAGAGGTGGAGGGACTGATGATATACGGAATTTCAACAGCAGTAGACGTTATACGCGTGGAGGAGGAATATTTTCCTTTTTAAGCGGAATAGCGCGTCGAGCAGCGCCCTTTCTCATGAGAACACTGGCTCCGGCTGCGCTTAGCTTGGGGCAGAACGTACTAGACGACATTAATAATGACAAACAAACTTTCAAACAATCTCTTAAGAAACGCGGAGTTGAAACATTGAAAGGAGTGGGGAAGCAAATGATAGGCGGAAGAGTGCAGAAAAAGAATAAACAAACAAAAAAATTAGTAAACATCAAACGTTTTCCTAAAGCGAAATATAATGATGTGCTGTCATAAATTCTTCTCACTCGGTTGGTGTTGTCTAAAGCACGAACATGGCGGATATAACGCTCTTGGCCTCCAGGTGCCATTAGAGCACTATACAGATGCTGTTAGTGAAGCCTTTCCTAAAGTATTTTCCCCTCGATTGGTAGAATCAACAATTGCAAGCAGACAAACGGTGGATGTATTACCTGTGAATTCTGGGGTCAATAATAAGTTTACAGACACCTATCTGGAATTCATCATCAAGGGGGTGAATGGCCAATTGGTGGATTTATCATCTATAGCTTTGGAGTTGTCTATTGATCTAACCGAAGAAGATGGAACAACGCCTTTAGGAGATGCTAAAAACGTTTCGTTGGTGAATGGATTATCGCAAACTCTATTCAAATCCGCTATTGTGTATTTAAACGAAACAGTAGTTGAAACCAGCTCATTATTCTCATTCTGGTCGTACGTAAAGTTATTATCTACGATTTCTGGGTGTAAGGCTAACCGCTATGATAAACTATCACAGTTTTTTAACCGTGTCGATCCTGGTAAAATTGAACCTGGTTATTTCACTAACGCCTCGGCTGGTGAGAAGCAACGGATGACTGATATGAAAACGAGTGGCGTGAATACTTGTTTTAAACTAATGCTGGATGTCACATCAGTTAGTGAATACGTTTTGGATAATGTGGACATCAGGGTGCGGCTCGAACTTCAACCTGATAAGTGGCTTATACTCAGCGATAATGAACACGCTAATTTTAAATACAATATCAAGTCTACACGTCTATGGGTGGATCGGGTATTGCCGTACCTTGAAGGATTAGTAGCTGTTAATAAAGCCATGGTGCAGAACAACTCTCCTATTACGTATACTTTTAATAAAACTTTATAAAAAACGTATATATTGGGCACATGTCAGCGCTCGATAACAATGGACCAACCGTGGGGGACTGTTATACCAGAACATTTATATATGATCATCCTTGATATGGAGGCAGTGTCTGGTGCATATAATCGCAACCCGCTTTATTTGGAAAACTGCGAGATTAGTAAAGTATTAATATCACAGAACAGCACTAATATTGTCAATATTGGGTGCGACTTCCCTCATAACTGCGCCAAGTTGTATTACACAGCATTCCAAGCCTTAGGCTTCGATAAAGACAACATATTGTCTTATGACACATATGTGAATGGTGGAACCATACTGGCCTTTAATTTACAACCTGAGGATATAGATGACACCATCCCTATTGAAAAAAGTGGTAATCTGCGGATCGCTTTGGAATTTAAACGCGGTGTGGCTAGAAATAAAGTCATTCTAGTTTACGGGTCTACAACAGGTGTGATCAGCATTAACACAGATCGTCGCGTTATTTGCGATACGCGAGGATAAAATACTAATATGAATTGTTTGGAAATAAATGAGGCTAGTAGAAGTAATTTAGGTGATAAGGTAAACTATCTAGGATGTTTCCTAGCTGATGACATAAGGAAAATACTGACAAAAATACATAAAAAAAGACCTGTGGTGTTCATAATCAACACTCTGGAGTCTGGTTCTCGTAATAAAATGGGGCATTGGATAACATTCTATGTAAATAAGGATGAAGGTAGAAGCGAGATAGTTATACTAGACAGCTATGCCAATCCTTCAATAGGATCTTATTCAAGATATTTCGAAGAGTTTATGTCCTACTTCCAAGACTATACCCTATATATTATGAAGAAAAGGATTCAATCCTTGAATAGTTACTTCTGTGGGAATTACGCCGTTTATTTTGCATATCATTTTTCCAGACTAAGCTTAGAGACGGCCCTGCTTCACTTTGATGAAGCATTTAAATATGGTCAATTTCGCAAGAATGATGAAAAAGTGATGAAAGAATTATGAAAATAGAACCAGTGAAGAGCAGAGGTGCCATAGGCACAATCAGAGAACACTGTATAAACATCAGAGGTCCGCGGTTGTTCAACGTCCTCCCAGCAAGCATAAGAAATATTGCCGGAACAACCGTGGACATTTTCAAGAGGAAACTAGATTTATTCCTCCAAGGAGTGCCGGACCAACCGGGCTGTGGTGGGTATGTGGGCCTGCGGGCCGCTCCAAGCAACAGCCTGGTGGACCAAACTCTCACAAGTCAAGCCTGGCCTCGGGCCGGGCTTGGGGAGTAGAAGAACTCCCAGAACCCCATCAACCAGGTATCAACCAGTGTTGAAATTCAGTTATGCTCAGATGAAAATGTCTGTGTGTAAGCAAACATTCTGCTTAAACGGTACTGATGCTGAGTGTGAAACGTTGTGTGACGAAGTTGGCTAGGATGATAGTGCGGTGAGTAATACTTTATGTTAGGATTGAATGATGAACATAATAATGTCTGTATTTATGTTTACAACATTGACAACAACAAAAACTTATAACCTTTTTCCCCTTTCTACAGATTGACTGGTTGACTAGCGTGCCTGGAAGGTTCGATGGAGTGGATGAATGACTCCCAATCTGTTTGTCTACTACCTAAACCCTTTCTACAGATTGGCTGTAGTCTTATTATTATTATTAATATCGTTGTAAATCGCTTAAGTGTTTAATAAAAGAAATTCATTTATTTATAATGTGTGTACTTTTCCCTCGTTTATTGCTCTTAAAAAAAAAAATGCTATTTGGGCAAAGAATGATGATGCTGTTGCCATGTTGGTCACGTTAGGATATAGCTTACACATATTAACAGAAATAATACTAAAGGCTTTGCACAGAACAATGGTTGATGGTATGGGGAGAGGAGGGGATGCGGGGTGGGAGTGATTGACGTTGGCAGGTGAGGGCCTGCTGGCGGAAGTAAGAACGTCGCCCCTCCGTAACGAATCCGCAGTGGATGGAGAGCCATGCTGGGGTGAACATCTCCAAACTACTCTGAAGACATCGAAAAACCATTAAGGCAAATAGACCACATCCCTCCTGCTAGACTCTGCTCTCTCCTACCCTCCTCCTCTCTCACTTCCGGCTGTGTGCATAGCTCCAAGAAAATAATGGATGTAAAAAAAAAACACAAATGACCCTAAGCACTCTCACGCCGAGGGGAAGCTCCCCTCACCCCTCCCCCACCCCAAACAACATATCCGCCTATGTTGGGACCCCTCACACCTACACACAGCCTCTACATAGCTTACTTACTATCTTCTTTAATCAAAACTATTATCTACACACAGGATTAAGTCTACGGCAAACACACATACATATTCATTTACTATTATCCTCATATTCCACTCATATCCATGTATTTCTTACTCTACCACATACCCCACATACTCTCCTACACCCCCCAACAACATGACCCCGCATCTTTCCTGACCGCATACCCAAACACCGGACGCTCACACACGTCCGACACGCGCCACTTCCGGGAAAATTCCCCCCAAACCCTTTGCGACTATGACCGCGCTCCCCACCTGGACCGGCTGGCTCTCATAGAGCCACCTGGCCAGATGGTGTGCACGGTCGTAGGCGTATATTTCACTACTGCTGGGGGGATAGTCAGCTGGCCGTGGCACTTACTACTCAGATGAGTGATAATACATATACCACCTCTATACAAATTGTGGGTATACACCCACTACACAATATGTGGGTATACATTGGGTGAGTGGGTGGCGTAGACACACATGGGAGCCTCCCGGGTTCTATGGGCGGGTGGCAAGATGGCCTCGTGGGTGGGGAGGCGACGTGGTGGGGTGGGGAAGGAGGGGGAGAGCAGGCACTTCCCGGCCTGGGCGCTGGGTGGGGGCGGGGGTCAGGGCAGCACTAACATTGGTATAATTCCCTGTATATCACTGCACAATGATGAATGAATCACACACTTGTAATCTGACTCACTGCACGTGTGATGTACTCACAATATGATAGATATGTTGCGCCAATTATCGCTGACAACGTAACTTGTTCAACAAAACTTTCAAAAAAGAAAAACACAAAACACTATTTGGCACACACAAACCCCCACCTCTCTCTCCTGACCACACAACACCCCTCACTCACCCCCCACCTCCCCTCACTATGGCAGGCCTGCAGGGTCCATCCTGGCCCCTCACTCCAGCCTCCATGACTCCACACTGCCAACCCACCTGTTTTGATAAGTTTTCACATAGATGGTACACCGTAGGCACTTCTGGCCACTCCCCACGTCTGCTTGGTCTATTCACGGTGAATATGGATGAGCCTTGGTACGGTGAGGCCAAGATGTCTCAGGGTAATGGCTGAGAAGGCAGCAGCTCCTCCGCCACACGTCCGTCCCCTAGGACTCTCTCCTCTCTCCTATCCTATAGGAGCTCTCCTATATATAGCTCTCCTATATATATATATATATATATATATATATATATATATATATATATATATATATATATATATATATATACATATATATATATATATATATATATATATATATATATATATATATATATATATGAATGAAAACTCACACCCCAGAAGTGACTCGAACCCATACTCCCAGAAGCAACACAACTGGTAACTACAGGGCGCCTTAATCCGCTTGACCATCACGGCCGTCAAAAGGAAGTGATAGCCGAGGCTATTTGAGCCACTTCCCCGACGGCAACTCGGATGGTAATCTTGGGCATAGCATTTCACCAAATCACCTCATTCTTTGGGGCACACGTGAGGAACACAAATGCGAACAAGCCTGAATGGTCCCCAGGACTATATGCGAATGAAAACTCACACCCCAGAAGTGACTCGAACCCATACTCCCAGAAGCAACACAACTGGTAACTACAGGGCGCCTTAATCCGCTTGACCATTCAGGCTTGTTCGCATTTGTGTTCCTCACGTGTGCCCCAAAGAATGAGGTGATTTGGTGAAATGCTATGCCCAAGATTACCATCCGAGTTGCCGTCGGGGAAGTGGCTCAAATAGCCTCGGCTATCACTTCCTTTTGACGGCCGTGATGGTCAAGCGGATTAAGGCGCCCTGTAGTTACCAGTTGTGTTGCTTCTGGGAGTTTGGGTTCGAGTCACTTCTGGGGTGTGAGTTTTCATTCGCATATAGTCCTGGGGACCATTCAGGCTTGTTCGCATATATATATATATATATATATATATATATATATATATATATATATATTTCTATATAAATAAAAGTGGAAATGTTCGTTTGTTGAAAATCGCTAATCTCCGAAAGTTCTTCACTAATTGCTTTGAAATTTTCACACATCATCTATATATTATATATATATAAACCTACATCTGAGCAGGATTTTATATACATACTATATAGATGCCACGTCAGTGACAGTAAAAAAAACATGCTTTTTGTGAAAAACTGTGTTTGTTCATGTGTTTTTCATGTGAGTGAAATCTTCAAAACCTCTTTACCGATTGCTTTGAAATTTTGACACAACGTTGCATTCGAATAGGTGCGTCTTTTTATATACCTACTATATAGATGCCTCCCTTGTGACGGGTAAAAACATGCATGTTTAAAAAACAGCACCATCTGTTGCAAATAATGGCAACATGCACACTATACTAAATATGTCACGAATTCCATTTCAATGTTTCCGATTGCATTGATAAACTTTATTTTCATAGATTTCGATTTATTTAATTTTATAGTGAATTATTTTGTGTGACAATCTGTTGGAAATAAGCTGTGTTGTTTACCATACCGTTCATTTCGTAAGTATAAGTACAGATTCCACACCCATGACAGGTAAAACTATGGTTTTCTTTAAAAACAGCGCCATCTATTGCAAGTAAGAGCAACACACATGCTATACTAGATATGTTACAATTCCTTTCCAATGTTTCTGATTGCATTGATAAATTGAATTTTCATAGATTTTGATTTATTTTCATTTTGATTTAATTATTTTGTTTGAATTGCATTGGAATTGAGCTGTGCTGTTTACCAGATGTTCATTTTGTGAGTATAGTTTATTTTTAAATTTGTTCATATTTTCATTTCATTTTTAACTGTTTTTCTTATATTTCAGTGATGGGAACATCAGATCACTTGATGTTCCCAATTTTCTGATGGGAGCATCAGACCATTTGGAAAGGCATTGGACGAGGGAGTGGGGAATGTTGGGAAATGATGAGGGGACGGAAGTGAGAGATGGTGGGGAGGACGAGGGAAGAAGGAAGGGGGATAATGGTGGTGAAGGATGAAGGGACAGGGAACTTTGGGATGGTGGGGATGAGGGGATGGGGAATGGTGGAGTGGACAAAGGTACAGGGGAGTGGGACATGGTGGGAACGAAGAGGGGATGGTGGAGTTGGGAATGGTGGGGAGGACGAGGGGATGGTGGAGTGGGGAATGCTTGTGAGGCCGAAGAGACTGGTAAGGGGTAATGGTGGGAAAGACTAGGGGACAGGGAGCCACAGCAACGCGTGGCCAGGTACTGCTAGTATATGTGTGTGTGTATATATATATATATATATATATATATATATATATATATATATATATATATATATATATATATATATATATATATATATATGTCGTACCTAGTAGCCAGAACGCACTTCTCAGCCTACTATGCAAGGCCCGATTTGCCTAATAAGCCAAGTTTTCATGAATTAATATTTTTTCGATTATTTTTTCGACTACATAACCTAACTTTTTCGGCTACCTAACCTAACCTAACTTATAAAGATAGGTTAGGTTAGGTTAGGTAGGGTTGGTTAGGTTCGGTCATATATCTACGTTAATTTCAACTCCAATAAAAAAAAATTGACCTCTTACATATTGAAATGGGTAGCTTTATCATTTCATAAGAAAAAAATTAAAAAAAATATATTAATTCAGGAAAACTTGGCTTATTAGGCAAATCGGGCCTTGCATAGCAGGCCGAGTACGACGTTCTGGCTACTAGGTACAACACACACACATATATATATATATATATATATATATATATATATGTCGTACCTAGTAGCTAGAACTCACTTTTTGGCCTACTATTCAAGGCCCGATTTGCCTAATAAGCCAAGTTTTCCTGAATTAATACATTTTTTCTAATTTTTTTCTTATGAAATGATAAAGCTACCCATTTCATTATGTATGAGGTCAATTTTTTTTTATTGGAGTTAAAATTAACGTAGATATATGACCGAACCTAACCAACCCTACCTAACCTAACCTAAACTATCTCTATAGGTTAGGTTAGGTTAGGTTACCGAAAAACTTAGGTTAGGTTAGGTTAGGTAGGTTAGGTAGACGAAAAAACATTAATTCATGAAAACTTGGCTTATTAGGCAAATCGGGCCTTGCATAGTAGGCTGAGAAGTGAGTTCTGGCTACTAGGTACGACATATATATATATAAATATATATATATATATATATATATATATATATATATATATATATATATATATATATATATGTCGTACCTAGCAGCCAGAACTCACTTCTCAGCCTACTATTCAAGGCCCGATTTGCCTAATAAGCCTTGTTTTCCTGAAAGAATATATTTACTATAATTTTTTTCTTATGAAATGATAAAGCAACCCTTTTCTCTATGTATGAGGTCAATTTTTTTTATTGGAGTTAAAATTAACGTAGATATATGACCGAACCTAACCAACCCCACCTAACCTAACCTAACCTATATTTATAGGTAAGGTTAGGTTAGGTAGCCAAAAAAAGCTAGGTTAGGTTAGGTTAGGTAGGTTAGGTAGACGAAAAAACATTAATTCATGAAAACTTGGCTTATTAGGCAAATCGGGCCTTGAATAGTAGGCTGAGAAGTGCGTTCTGGCTATTAGGTACGACATATATATATATATATATATATATATATATATATATATATGTCGTACCTAATAGCCAGAACGCACTTCTCAGCCTACTATTCAAGGCCCGATTTGCCTAATAAGCCAAGTTTTCATGAATTAATGTTTTTTCGTCTACCTAACCTACCTAACCTAACCAAACCTAGCTTTTTTTGGCTACCTAACCTAACCTTACCTATAAATATAGGTTAGGTTAGGTTAGGTAGGGTTGGTTAGGTTCGGTCATATATCTACGTTAATTTTAACTCCAATAAAAAAAAATTGACCTCATACATAGAGAAAAGGGTTGCTTTATCATTTCATAAGAAAAAAATTATAGTAAATATATTAATTCAGGAAAACTTGGCTTATTAGGCAAATCGGGCCTTGAATAGTAGGCTGAAAAGTGAGTTCTGGCTACTAGGTACGACATATATATATATATATATATATATATATATATATATATATATATATATATATATTAGTATATTTTGGTAGCAGTCTTTCCTGTAGACATATATTATTAAATATGACCGAAAAGTAAGATTAATAATTCTAACACGAATTTTCTCAATTTTTCGTACATTTCTTTTCACTGCTGGTGGTAATTCAAAAATCAATTCTCCAAAATTAATTTTTATTTCTAGTCTGACGCGACACTTGAGGGCGTTTCGTAAAACTTAATACATTTTCAAAGACTTTAGTTTAGACATACACAACTGAATAGAACTTACACATCTCCGATTTGTTTATATCTACATTTGAGTGAGGTGGATGGGGTGAGGTGGTATTAATTGGGTATTAAATTCATCAACACAAGACAGAACACGAAACAATGGGTATTGAATGGAAGTGATTGTAGAAATCCTATTGGTCCATATTTCTTGATGTTTCTATATTGGAGCGGAGTCTTGAGGTGGGTAGAATATATATATATATATATATAAGCCTATACTTGCATAAACCACAAGTGAAGATAAACAATCTTTGGACAACACCCACCAGTGGGACTCGAACCCAGAAAGCACAACTACCTTCCAGTAGCTGGCATAACTAGTATGCTTTAACCCACTACGCCATCAGACCTTACAAAAGAAGTAGATAGTTCGAGATATATATATCTCAAACATCTCTACCTCCCGAAGGCACCAGATGAGTGAGGGGTCAGTCTGCAATTTTCATCAAGCCACTGTCAATGTGAGAGAACTCGTGTCCAGCTTATAAGCCTATACTTGCATAAACCACAAGTGAAGATAAACAATCTTTGGACAACACCCACCAGTGGGACTCGAACCCAGAAAGCACAACTACCTTCCAGTAGCTGGCATAACTAGTATGCTTTAACCCACTACGCCATCAGACCTTACAAAAGAAGTAGATAGTTCGAGATATATATATCTCAAACATCTCTACCTCCCGAAGGCACCAGATGAGTGAGGGGTCAGTCTGCAATTTTCATCAAGCCACTGTCAATGTGAGAGAACTCGTGTCCAGCTTATAAGCCTATACTTGCTGTTGCCCACTTGGGGACTGTAAGCTCCAAAAAACCCAGTATATAGGCAAGACAACAACATCTCTTTCTAGGCGTTTAACGATGCATAAGCAACGGGGCTCCATTAAGGAACATATAATCTCTTCCCATAACCAAACCATCGCCAGAGAAATCCTAGTAAACAACACAGAAATCATCGATAGATACAGCGATAGCAGGCGGCTTGACGTTTGCGAGGCACTACACATCAAGAAGTCAACACCAGCAATCAACAGCCAATTATTGCACAACTATATTCTACCCACCTCAAGACTCCGCTCCAATATAGAAGCATCAAGAAATATGGACCAATAGGCTTTCTACAAACACTTCTATTCAATACCCATTGTTTCTGTTCTGTCTTGTGTTGATACTTTTAATACCCTATTAATATCCCCTCCTGTTCTGTCTTGTGTTAATGCCACATCACCCTTCCCACCTCACTCAAATGTAGATATAAAATCAGAGATACGTTCTAATCAGTTGTGTATTTGTGAAGTCTTTGAAAATGTAATAAGTTTTACGAAACGCGCCCGTGTCGCGTCAGACTAGAAATAAAAATGAATTTTGGAGAAGTGATTTTTGATTTACCTCCAACAGTGAAGCGTAATGTACGAACGATTGAGAAAATTCGTGTTAGAATTATTAATCTTACTTTTTCGGTCATATTTAATAATATATGTCTACAGGAAAGACTGCTACCAAAATATACTAATATTAAAGTGCACGACCCAGCAGCAAGGAATCAAGCTTTCACGATAAAATATCGCCAGGATCTGATTCGTGATCAGATATACAAGGCAGAGAATGAAATCAAAGACAACAAAACGCAACTACTTCATGCTACAAACGAGTGGAGAAATAGCAACATCGACCATAGTATCCGTACCCGCATTGAACAACACCTCGACATACTCACAGACCAACATCACCTCAGCACTGAAACAAGGATTATCAAGAAACTAACAACATTATATGGAGGACCTATGGCAATTCCACGACCAAGAGATGGCTTCCTGAACCTTGCAGGAATTAACCTCACTGAGGACCAAGTCACTCTCCTAAATCTGGGCATAAACTGTCATGTTATGTCCAGACCGAGTGAAATGGCCCGGAAAGTAGAGTTGGAAATTCTGTTGGACGACATATTCGACCTCGAGACACAAAAGAAGGTCACTACCAAAGATACCTTACAAGCAGAACTTATTGCAGAAGGAGGAAAGAATCGAGGCAACTACAGAAGCACCATACTGTCCCCCGAGCTTAAAGCGGCAGCTAAAAGCCTTCGTGAGAACAAGGAGATAGTTGTCAGGAGAGGTGACAAGTCGCCAATATATGTCATTCTTAAAAAAGACGAATATCTGGCGAAAATGAACATCATACTCTCTGACCAAACTAAGTTCCAAAGGGTAACGAAGGACACTACAGCCGAATTAAAAGCAAAGGTCAACAAACTGATCGAAACTGTAAACGCCAAGAAATCCGGACTCCACCTGCCAAAGATCATTGGGGAATATAAACTTGGATATGCGTATGGAAATGTCAAGACGCACAAGCCTGGAAACCCACTTCGGCCATTCATTAGCCAGATACCCACACCCACGTACAGACTGGCAAAGCGACTCAACGGCCTGCTGACTCCTTATGTTCCTTGCGCCTTCAGCCTGAAGTCTCCAAAGGAATTTGTGGACTTACTGCGGGGCACACGGGCCACAGGGATAAGAGCCTCGTTGGACGTAGAATCGCTGTTTACCAACGTACCTGTGGACGAGACAATCGGAATGATAGCCGACAGAGTGTATCGTGATCCAGCCTGTACTCCTCTTGACATGCCAGAAAGTATTCTGAGGAAACTACTCCAAGCTTGTACTAAAGAGGCACCCTTCTTGAGCCCGGATGGGCACATGTATAAGCAAGTAGATGGGGTCGCCATGGGTTCTCCCCTAGGTGTCCTGTTTGCAAACTTCTACATGGGTACCATCGAGCAAAAAGTCTTAGTCGACATGAACTTGAAACCGGCCATATACTGCAGGTATGTTGACGACATTTTTACACAGGTACCTGATGTCAGACATCTGCAGAAGCTGAAGGAGGCATTTGAGCAGAGTTCCGTGCTGCGTTTCACTTACGAGACGGAAAAGGATGGGAAGCTGCCTTTTCTAGATGTAACAGTCATGGAAAAGGGCGGAGGTTTCCACACTGCAGTCTACACTAAGGAAACAAACATAGGAATGTGCCTAAATGCCAACAGCGACTGCCCTGACAGGTACAAGAGGAGTGTTGTTAACGCATACGTCGACCGTGCTCTCAGCCACAGCTCAGAATGGAAGCAAGTCGACGAAGAACTCTGTAGGGTAAGGCAGGTCCTAGTCAATAACGGCTTCTCCAATGGTTTCATCGAAGACATCA
Source organism: Procambarus clarkii (assembly GCF_040958095.1). Classification (NCBI taxonomy): domain Eukaryota; kingdom Metazoa; phylum Arthropoda; class Malacostraca; order Decapoda; family Cambaridae; genus Procambarus; species Procambarus clarkii. Next base: position 52,283,560 of record NC_091157.1, read on the forward strand.
TAAGAAGGAAAGTGAAAAGCCATGCAACCTCTGAAGAGACAACTAACACAACACCTATACCCCCTATTAGACTATTTTACAGGAACTTCTTTTCCACAGCTCATAAAACGGAGGAAAGGGTCCTGAAAGATATTGTTAATAGAAACGTTATCCCTACAGACAAAAATCAGAGGATACAACTGACGATTTACTATAAAACCAGAAAAACGGCCAGCCTACTCATGAGAAACTCTCCAGACACAAAACAGAACGCTTTAAAAGAGACTAATGTCGTCTATGCCTTCAAATGCCCACTTGGGGACTGTAAGCTCCAAAAAACCCAGTATATAGGCAAGACAACAACATCTCTTTCTAGGCGTTTAACGATGCATAAGCAACAGGGCTCCATTAAGGAACATATAATCTCTTCCCATAACCAAACCATCGCCAGAGAAATCCTAGTAAACAACACAGAAATCATCGATAGATACAGCGATAGCAGGCGGCTTGACGTTTGCGAGGCACTACACATCAAGAAGTCAACACCAGCAATCAACAGCCAATTATTGCACAACTATATTCTACCCACCTCAAGACTCCGCTCCAATATAGAAGCATCAAGAAATATGGACCAATAGGCTTTCTACAAACACTTCTATTCAATACCCATTGTTTCTGTTCTGTCTTGTGTTGATACTTTTAATACCCTATTAATATCCCCTCCTGTTCTGTCTTGTGTTAATGCCACATCACCCTTCCCACCTCACTCAAATGTAGATATAAAATCAGAGATACGTTCTAATCAGTTGTGTATTTGTGAAGTCTTTGAAAATGTAATAAGTTTTACGAAACGCGCCCGTGTCGCGTCAGACTAGAAATAAAAATGAATTTTGGAGAAGTGATTTTTGATTTACCTCCAACAGTGAAGCGTAATGTACGAAAGATTGAGAAAATTCGTGTTAGAATTATTAATCTTACTTTTTCGGTCATATTTAATAATATATATTTATATATATATACATATATATATATATATATATATATATATATATATATATATATATATATATATATATATATATATATATATATATATATATATATTGTTACGGTGCCCTCTCCTATTTCTTTCGTTTGCCGGCTTAAAGAGTCATATCAGCTCTCCCTACTGATTCTCTGAGGTTCAGCGAGTCTAATGATATATGTGGCGACCAGACCGGCTGCCAGTTAAGGGAAGGAAGTTATATTATAAGTTGTAAATAAAGGAAAATTGGCGCCCTGTTATAAAATGAAACAGTATTCCCTACGGCAGATATGACCTTTTGGAAGGGACATTAGCCAATCGCGGATTGGCCGACGTAGGTCGCGGGCGACAAATCAGGGCCCGCCATGACGCCACCGAGTGCCCCGGGCGGCGCCAACGTCAGAGTTGATCTGACCTTGGAAGCGACAGGACGCGCCTCGGTCTACTCTCAAAGATTGGAGGCTCTGCAAGCCTTATTCAGTGGATTGAACTAGCCATCGCAGCCCACCATAGTTATTGGAGACCCTGCGCTTCTGGGAAGCAAAAGAGGAACCAAGTTCATTGAGCAGAGAAGTGCCAAACTTGGAAAATAGTCGGCGACGACGCTGGGCGGCGCCGCTGGCTGGACGTTGAGGTCTGGAAGGTGCGGCGGGCAGGCCTAGCTGTGACTGGGGTCACGTCCACTGAGAATCTCGGAAGGACGACACCGTGCCTAGGACAAGGAGCAACGCCTTGTGGGGAGAGGCGAGTGTGGGGAAAAATAGTGATTAGCTCAGCGCCCATCGATGAACCAGGATTGGGGCAGCTGAATCTCAGGGATTGGAACGGCGAAGGCTCTACGACACCTGAGGACCTGTGGAACGTCCTGGATCGTCAAGGATCGACCCAAGGAAGCGTGGGAACCTCACACCATCGAGGGACGCGTCGTGAGGCAGGAATGTAAGGTAGATCATTTTCCCTCCCATTACCCCTTGTATGAGTAGGCTAGTTAGGCCACAATATTTACTTGTGTATGTGGCAGCAAGACTTTATTACTTTAGTAGTAGAATAGGCTGCAAGGCAGTTTGAGTCCAGGACTGTCAGAGAGGACAGTGTGTATGGATGGCAGGACAGTGAAGAAGAGGCGCCGACGTGGTGAAGAGGCCCTCCTGTGAGAGTGTGAGACTCCTGTCTTTCTGCCCAGTTGAAGGAGTGTTGGAGGTCGTGGAAGAAGAGGCTGACGATCTCCAGGCTCATTATCCATATTTCCATATTCATGTATTACTTGTGATTGTGTGTGTGTGTTCATGTAATTTGCATCAGTAAATCCACACATTTTATCACTGTGTTTGAGTGTGCCTCCATTTATGATATTTCTCTATGAGCATACATTTCTGGCTACAAACAATATATAATACACCCACTGAACTGCGTTGCTGGGGCACAGATATAATAACCCAGCTGGCGACCTTGCTAAGAAGAAGATAGAGAAGACAGACGGGAAAGGAGTTCCTGCAACCTTTTTTGTCTGGCAGGCAAGTCTCAGGGAGGTTATGGTTATAAGGTAAGCCTGAGTCTTCCTTCACTCCCCCACGGGTCTAGGCCGGAATTGTTAACAGCAATTTCCCCGTGTTCGACTGAAGGGCTTCCAGGGTGAATCAGTGGTCACCCCTTTTGTGGTGGAAGCAAAGACCTGCGGAGGTGGGCATTGTTGGTCCTCTCCCGTGTGACCAGGGAGGCTCCGGTGAATCCCGGGAGTCGGAGGGGCTGAGTATTTGGGTCTTTTGAGCCCCTAGCAGCCGAGTGTTAGCAGAGCCCCGGACCACCCACCCCCACGTGACAGAGAACTGGCGACCTTGCCAGGATTCGAACCCCAGTAGCCAAGAACTGGGAACTTCGCCAGGAAGCGTGGATCAAGCTACAGTGTGGCCCAAATTTCAAGACAAGTGTTGCCAGGGTACTAATACAGTGTGGCCAGTGAAATTCAGTAGTACTGTTACTCAAACGGTTAAGGGACTGAAACGGTGAAATTAGTGCCTACTAACTTGTCTGTGCTGTCGTGTATGCTCAATGATATAGAGATGGAGGAGGACAAAGTAAAGAAGTTTATTGACACAAGGGACGAGAGAATTTTGGAGGAGTGTACCAAGGCCCAGCTCCAACAAGTGGCAAACCACTTTGGGATCAGGTTGAGGACGACTAAGGTAGCGGAGTGAAGGATAGAGATCATGGCACAGCTCACAGCTCGAGAGGAGGCGACTGGAGAAGAGCCATCTCAAGAGGAGCCGTCCCGAGGAGAGCCGTCGCAAGGTGAACCGTCCCGACTAGAGCCACCCCAAGCACCTACCAGTGTGGAGAGAATTCACAGTGAACATGGGAGCAGTGGAAGGTCCAGCTGTAGTAAGAGGAGCCTGCAACTGGAAATAATGAAGATGCAACTGGAAGCCCAGCTGCGAAGAGAGGAGAGAGAAGCGCAAATGCAGCGAGAGGAGCGTGAGCGAGAGGCACGGCTGCAGCGAGAGGAGCGTGAGCGAGAAGCACGGCTGCAGCGAGAGGAGCGTGAGAGAGAAGCTCGGCTGCAGCGGGAAGAAGGAGAGAGAGACAACTGCGACTGGAGGAGATAAAGGCAAAGAAGGAAGTCGAATTGCGTCGCGTTGAGCGTGGTCTGCCCTCACTACCTGCACGGCGGGATGACCTCAAGGTAAGGGAACGTGACTTACCTACGTTCGAACCACAAGAAGCTGAGGCGTTCTTCGAACACTTTGAACGGATAGCAACTCTGAAGGAGTGGCCGGAAGATGATTGGGCTGCTCTGGTCCAGGGCAGGTTGACTGGTGAGGCCCGGGAAGCCTATAACATGCTGGACCTAGAGGAGTGTACTTGTTACGACGCGATTAAGAATGCGGTGCTCCATTCATTCCGGCTGACTCCGGAGATGTACCGGAAGCGGTTCAGAGAGTGTACAAGAGCGTCGGGAAAGACTTACGCCGAGACCGCCAGGGATATGGAACGGAAATTCCTACGATGGTTGAAGGCGGAGGAAGCGGAGTCGGTGGATGATATCAAACGACTGATAGTGATGGAGAAGTTCATGTCGGTGCTCCATCCTGAGTTGCGAGTAAGGGTGAGAGAAGCAGGTATTAAGGACCTGAAGGCTGCAGCGGACCGAGCCGACATGCTGGAGGAGGCACTACATATCAGGAGGGAGGGGCCACCCAGACACTTGCCTTACTCCAGGTCGGGAGGGAACTTTAGGAGTTCAGGAGGAGCGAGGACGGGTGGGGACTCTCCCAAGAGTAGTGTGCCCGATGAAGTAACGCGGTTCAAGAGCTCAAGAGACGCGGGGAGGAAGCCCCAAGCTGTGAGCAGTGGACCTAACTCGGGAGCAAGTGCTGCAGTCCCGGATACGACGACAGGGAGTCCAAGGAGGACCCAGGGGACGTCTGCAAGTGGTACCGCCAGAGTGACTAGCGAGTGGCCGCCCAGGGGAGGCAGCCGATGCTACAACTGTGGCGTGAGAGGACATTATGCCCGCGAGTGTGAGGAGCACCAAAGGAATGTAGGATTAATGTTGGAAGAGGAGAGAGTGTTTGTTCACACCCCATATTATAGTGGACCCAACGTGAATGGTTGGGAAATGAAGTTGGGTGAACATCCCTTCGTTTTCGAGGCCAACGTGAAGTTTGGAAAGTCAGACCCAGTGGAGGTGGCCGTTCTTCGAGATACGGGTGCTGACATAAGTATGGCAACCAGGAGTATTCTCCCCAAGGAATTTAATGATTCGCCTGTGGGAGTGGTGAGGATACGCAGTGTGGGGGAGGAATACAGGTTGCCACTTCACGAAGTACAGCTGATTGCCGACTGCGGAGTCGAGAAAGCTATAGTAGCTGTAGCCCCTAAGTTACCCCTAGAGCATGTACATATGGTGCTGGGTAATGACCTCGGAGGAGGCAGGATACAACCCGATTGGGCCAGGAGTGCCTATGTGGCAAGCAGCGGTACAACCCTGCCGGGTGAGGTATCGGTCGTTCCAGATGATAGAGAGGAAGCCGACTTCGCCAGGGGAAACGTCGCCAGAGACGACGACAACGAGGGCGAGAGTACAGAGAGGTCGTCGGAGGTCGTGGTAAACCCTGACGAGGACCTCCGACTAAGCCTGATGATGCGTGTGGAGGAGTGGCGAGGAGCAGCTGTACAAACGCCTGGGGTGGTAAATAGGCTGCAGACCGCACTCCCTCCACACAGAAACGCGAATAAAGTAAGCTCAGTGGATGAGCGAACGGCAGTGAGGGGCAGCGTGGAGGAGCCACGACGCAGTGCACCCTATGCCAGCCAGATGAATAGTGGTAGGTGCAAGATGAACCGCCGTGGTGAGGCGAACCACAAGGAGGTGGATGAGCACAATCACGAACCGAATAAGACGTCTGCAGGGAAGAGAATCTCATGGAGGAGTGAAGATGTTCGTCGGGAACTAAGGAGCGAATGGTATAGGAAAGGCAATACGAAGAAAGCAGGGAATAGGTACACCCAGGGTAGGCACCAGTCTAACCAGAGGGGCATTGGGCCATCGCAAAAGCCTAGTGTGGAAGAGA
>NC_091157.1:52294133-52301633 GCF_040958095.1 Procambarus clarkii
TTGAATAGTAGGCTGAGAAGTGAGTTCTGGCTACTAGGTACGACATATATATATATATATATATATATATATATATATATATATATATATATATATATATATATATATATATGTCGTACCTAGTAGCCAGAACGCACTTCTCAGCCTACTATGCAAGGCCCGATTTGCCTAATAAGCCAAGTTTTCATGAATTAATTGTTTTTCGACTACCTAACCTACCTAACCTAACCTAACCTAACTTTTTCGGCTACCTAACCTAACCTAACCTATAAAGATAGGTTAGGTTAGGTTAGGTAGGGTTGGTAAGGTTCGGTCATATATCTACGTTAATTTTAACTCCAATAAAAAATAATTGACCTCATACATAATGAAATGGGTAGCTTTATCATTTCATAGGAAAAAAATTAGAGAAAATATATTAATTCAGGAAAACTTGGCTTATTAGGCAAATCGGGCCTTGCATAGTAGGCTGAGATTTGCGTTCTGGCTATTAGGTACGACATATATATATATATATATATATATATATATATATATATATATATATATATATATATATATATATATATATATATGTCGTACCTAGTAGCCAGAACGCACTTCTCAGCCTACTATGCAAGGCCCGATATGCCTAATAAGCCAAGTTTTCCTGAATTAATATATTTTCTCAAATTTTTTCTTATGAAATATTAAAGCTACCCATTTCATTATGTATGAGGTCAATTTTTTTTTATTGGAGTTAAAATTAATGTAGATATATGACGGAACCTAACATATATCGGTCATATATCTACGTTAATTTTAACTCCAATGAAAAAAAATTGACCTCATACATAATGAAATGGGCAGCTTTATCATTTCATAAGAAAAAAATTAGAGAAAATATATTAATTCAGGAAAACTTGGCTTATTAGGCAAATCGGGCCTTGAATAGTAGGCTGAAAAGTGAGTTCTGGCTACTAGGTACGACATATATATATATATATATATATATATATATTTATATATATATATATATATATATATATATATATATATATACATATATATATATACATAAATATATATATATATATATATATATATTTATATATATATATATATATATATATATATATATATATATATATATATATATATATATATATATATACATAGATACCTCCCCTCCCCCCCAGTGAGTGTGCCTCCCCCCCAGTGAGTGTATATATATATACATAGATACCTCCCCTCCCCCCCAGTGAGTGTGCCTCCCCCCCAGTGAGTGTAGTGTCTCCCGCTCGCCCGCTCCACCTGTGTAGTGTCTCCCGCTCGCCCGCTCCACCTGTGTAGTGTCTCCCCCCCCCCTCCGTGTGGTGCAGTGTCTTCCGCTCCCCCGCCCCCACCTCCCACGATCAGGTGGTCGCGCCTTCCCTCCCCGGCCCCCCTCCCAGACCGGGCCAGCGCGCAGCCTCCCAACCCCCACCCACCACCTCCACGAGCCCACCCACCCCAGACATCTGCCCAGACATGACGCATAGTATAGGGGACAACCTCGTCCCCCCCAGCCAGGAGGGAGAGACAAATACTCCAGTGCAAGGTGACATTCACTTTACCTAAGGGGATGGCAGAAGAAGCCGCTACCAGCCAGCTCACCCCTCCCGAAGCCAATCAAAGGAGAGGCACATGCAGTGGTTGTGGGAACATCGTCAGCATCAACTCTGTCTCCAGAGTCATACGCCAGCATGGTGACTGTCCTGGGTCAGGGAGGCCTCCCGTGGGAGGAGGCAGCACTCAGGAGCCTGTTGCACCAGTACAAATCGCAACAGATTACATTGCAACAGACGACCTGCTAGAGGCAATTAAAGCAACGTCAACCAGGACACTCACCCACATCCCAAAGGCCTCTCGCCCTTTTGCTGCAGGGAAATACACGGACCTCATCGCAAAAGTCAACAGAGGGTCAAATAACCTTGTTGCACCTGATACCATCAAAGCCTGGCACAATCTGTTACTTTTTGGCAATGCATGCTTAGGTGTACCAGACAGAGGAGGCAAGACACTGGCCTCATCCGTCAATAAAGCAATTAGGGATTTTCCGAGGGCTGACAACCTAGTCCGCCTCCCCAAACACACCAAACACCGCCGAGGCAGACCAAGTACGACAATCAGCGACAACAGAAAATTAGGTACCCAAGTCAGCAAGAAAATTGAAGAGGGCAATACAGTCGGGGCACTCAGGTTAATCACAAGTGAGGACAAAATTTTGCCCAGGGATGAAACCACAGCCCAAGCACTGAGAGAAAACACCCCGTCAGGGCCGTAGGTGGACCTCCCCCACAGGTCAGGCTCGCCCCTAATCAGGAACCTCTCGTCCTCCGGGAGTCAGAGGTTTATAAAGCTATCGTTTCATTTCCCCCGGGCTCCTCAGGAGGCTACACAGGGGTAAGACCTCAACATGTGAAGGAAATGGTGAACCCTGTTCTTGGCCCAGCTGCAGAAGCGCTCCTGACAGAAATCACAACGTTTGTCAACAACTGCCTCGCCGGGTTAATCCCTGATGAAATCAAACCATTCTTCTTTGGTGCTTCCCTATGTGCCCTCAAAAAGAAGGGGGGAGGAATCAGACCCATTGCCGTTGGTAATACCCTTCGCCGCCAAGTTGCAAGGGCTGCTGTCAGAAGTATCCGAACGGAAGCAGCCACCATGCTGCAACCCAAACCAGCTGGGGTTTGGAGTCCCCCAAGGCTGTGAAGCAGCGGCTCATGCTGCACGAGCCTACATTAGCTCTCTTACTGAAGACCAGGCAGTAGTAAAATTAGATTTTAAAAACGCTTTCAACTCGGTCAAAAGGGAAGCAATCCTCACTGCAGTCCAGGAACATTGCCCAAGCATTCTCCCGTTTGTGTCAGCAGGCTACAGCAAAGACTCAACCCTCCTGTTTGGCAAACATGAAGTCACCTCAGCAGAGGGAATTCAACAGGGTGACCCACTTGCACCGTTCCTCTTTTGCATAGCGGTTCGAGAAATTACAACCAGACTGTCCAGCGAGCTCAACATCTGGTTCCTGGATGATGGCACTCTGGCAGGCACACAAGATTCCCTGCTAGAAGACTTACAGCTGGTGAAGACACGGGGGGAGTCCATGGGTCTCGTTCTTAGCCCCTCCAAGTGCGAAATTATTGCATCTAGTGAAGTAATCATTAGAGCAGTGAAATCAGTTCTACCAGAAGCCTCAGTCGTTAAACCTACCGACAGCACACTACTCGGAGCACCTCTGGGCCACAATGCCATTGCTGCAGTCCTTGACGAAAAGTTTAGAGACCTAAAGAGGATGGAAGAGAGAATTGGGGACTTGGACTCCCACGATGCCCTCTACCTTCTCACAAAGTGCCTTACCCTGCCCAGGCTAACATACTTCTTAAGGTGTGCACCAACTTTTGGCAACCCACTTCTAAATCAATATGATGAGCTCCTCAGGTCAATATTCAGGAAGGCGCTCAACCTAGATTTAGATGACAGTCAGTGGGACCAAGCAACACTACCAGTGAGATTTGGAGGGATAGGCATACGAAAGGCAACTGAGGTAGCACTTCCAGCATTCTTATCCTCATGTACAGCAGCCAACGAATTGGTAGGGCAGATCCTACCAGAGCGTATGAGAGAGACAGCGGGAACTCATGATCAAACGTTCATCGAAGCAGCCAGACAATGGGACACCATTGCACACCCTCAACCCCGACCACAAGTCCCAAAAGACCACAAGCAGGCCCACTGGGATAGCCCCATAATGGAAAAGACTGTCACAGCAATGATTGACAACGCTGATGCTGAAAACAAAGCCCGCCTCCTAGCGGTAACAGCACCCCACGCCGGGGATTTTTTATTTGCTGTGCCCAATGCAGCCCTGGGAACTCGCCTCAGTCATGACGCTCTCCGCATTGGAGTTGCCCTTCGCCTTGCCGCCCCCATCCTCACCGAACATAGGTGCATCTGCGGAACTGCGATGGCAGACCAATATGGTCGTCATGGTCTGGTATGTCGTAAATCACAGGGTAAAATTGCAAGACATGAAGAAGTCAACGACATCATCAAGAGGAGCCTCGCCACAGCCCGCTGCCCGGCACAAAGAGAACCACACTTATCCAGACCTAACGACCCTCAGAAGCGCCCTGATGGGGTCACCTTGCTACCTTGGAAGGATGGTAAGCAAGTGGTATGGGACTACACGTGCGCTGCCACACTGGCCAGTACCTACCTCCACTACAGCACACGTGAAAGCGGTGGTGCTGCTTCTTTCAGGGAATCGCAGAAAATTATTAAATACAGAGGTCTAGCACACTGCTACAGCTTTGTTCCGATCGGCTCGGAGACCCTCGGTTCGTGGGGAAAATGTGCATTGAAGTTCCTGAAGGAATTGGGGGACAAATTGATCAGCGCTACAAAAGACCAGAGAGCAAAAAGTTTCTTGTTCCAGCGCCTCAGTGTTGCGATTCAGAGGGGAAATGCCTGTTGCGTCTTGGGCACTAGTCCAACTTCAGAGGAATTCGAAGAAGTGTTTGACTTGCAACAATGATCGAACCCGTCTGTGACATTCATCAATGTTTCCCATTATTGTGTTTTTTCAAGAGATCCATAACCTTTAAGCACCTTTTTGCATTATTATTTTTGTATCAACCCATGTATATCTTGTAACCATCAAATGCATAATAAAGCACAAAAAATATTCAAGGAAGGGGGTGGTAGGAGAAAAGCACACAGAAACTGTATTGGAGGGGATCTAAACATTTCCTCTAATGCGTTATGCGTGGTTTCCTCCGAGGCTATGGGTCCCCCTTCTTCCAGCTAGAGGTGGTACTCCCTTCCTATATATATATATATATATATAATATATATATATATATATATATATATATATATATATATATATAAATATATATATATATATATATATATATATATATATATATATATATATATATATATATATATATATATATATATATATATATATATATATGTCGTACCTAATAGCCAGAACTCACTTCTTGGCCTATTATGCAGGGCCCTCATCGCAGTAGGCCAAGTTTGCAGGGCTCTTGAATATTAGGACTAGTAGACGATGATGTCTATCTATTTAGCCTATTAAGCATGATATATATATATATATATATATATATATATATATATATATATATATATATATATATATATATATATGATATATATATATATATATATATATATATATATATATATATGATATATATATAATATCATATATATATATATAATATATATATATATATATATATATATATATTATATATTATATGTCGTACCTAGTAGCCAGAGCTCACTTTTCAGTCTACTATACAAGGCCCGATTTACATAATAAGTCACGTTTTCATGTCTAGTAGCCAGAACGCACTTCTCAGCCTACTAACGAAGGTTGCATTGTAGTGGGGACATATTAGGGCATACATCTGTTTCAGAAAAGTTGTTCAATATCAACCCATTTTTTTTTTTAACTAGTTGTATAGTAAAAAGGAAGACAAAAAATACAAAACTTTTATTATTCAACTAATTTTATACTAACTATTTTATAATTGGTCCGAAATATAGTTCCTCAAGGTGACATCATCATCAAGATAGTAATATCATGCTGAGGTATACCAGTAAGACTGCCCAGAGACTCGGCATTGTGGTTGATGGCCGTCACTGCCATGCTGAACTCAACCATTGAACGACTTACAGATCTGTCTTTGGGGACGCTATTCCAAACTCGGTTGTGTAGAGACTCATTTGGCTTTCCCTTCAGACACTTTTTCATGTTTTCCTCCGAGATAAGATCATCGTAGAACTTGAAGTAGATCTTTTGGATTTCAAATTCGTCCTCATTCGATTGTGGGATATTCATGGTCTTGTGTGTTCGTTGGATCTTTTTATTTGCAAGATCGTGTTGGTAAAAACACCAAGAATTTTTGCCTTCAGGACAGAAATGGTGTAATGGATTTTCATCTGTGGACGTTTCATGGAACAGTCCGGATAGGCAGGCCTTCCTCATTTTTCTCCAGTCTGTGTTGATGTTGTCCCTGATGGCTCGTTTGAAGTGAACCATCAACTTCCCAAAGGTCTCGTAACTTAGCTTTCCATTACCTTCGGCCTCCTCTTTTGACTCCAAATGGATGATCTGTGTAACAAGTCTCTCGACTAAGTAATTTTTACACTCAGTCTTTTCCACCTTAACGTCTCCATATGGTCCAGCACCATAGTTCATTCCACAAACTTTATTGTAGGTAGAGGAGGAGTTACTGTTATCCACCAAAGTTGTATACCTGAGTTTGATGTTTTGTGATCGACCCCACATCAACAATGCAGCATCCTCTTCCATATTTTTTGGCCTGCTGTAATAGTTTTTATCACAATGTGGTAGATGTTTATCCATCTCATCATCAAACTGAGCCTCGTTTATTTCCGAATTCCGTTTCCTACGTTTGAGCATTTGGCACTGAATGCAGGTTTTTTTACAGAACACATTGAAGTCCACAACCATGCCTGTTAACATTTCCACTAGGAAAGCAGTGCTAATTTGTGAATAAGGGCTCCTAGATCCGCTAAAGGACACATCAATGTTAAGGAAGCCATCAATGGGGTCTATATTTAACTGTTTTTTATATTGGTCAAATATTATACGGCGAGTGTTTTCTTGCACTTCTTGCCATCTCATATTAATTACATTTCTTGTATGATTTTCACACCTTCTATACACCAGTGGTGACACAAATTCCATTCCATTTATGGCACACATACTCTTGTAGAACATGTATCCTTGGCCATTTAGCATGTTGAAGTACACTAATGTCTTCAGAATCTCGTAATTTCCCATCAACTCTCGTAAAACTGTATGATTACATATGCTACAGCTTTCCATCACTTGCACATCATGGTCATCAACCCTGACTATATGACGTAGTGTATTATGCGAGCAATAATGGCATAATTTTACATAATTATTATCTAAGTACTTTTCAAGTTCCTTGTCTGTCACCATTAGCACTGTCTCACGTGCTGTTACTTCTTCACTGTTTTCTTCTGTATCCTGTCTAAATAATTTCAATCGTTTTGTGGCACTGCTCTCGGTATCTTTACGTCTTTTCAAACCACTGGAAGTACCTACAACATCATCATGTTCGTGATTTTCAGTCAATGTTTGTGTAACTGTAAGTTTACAATGACTACAGTTTTTTGTTACTGTACATTTATCATGTTGATCAGATATCTTGACTGTATGATATAGTTTATCATGTAAACAATCACACACATAATTAGAATCAAGGTACTTCTCAAGCTTCCTATCTGTTATTAGCACTGTCTCTTGTGATTTGATTTTATAATTAATTTCTTGCCACTCACTGTAATCTGGGTCTTGTCTCAGCTCTTGAGCTGAAGCAGATTTCTGTTGTTGATAAATATGGCGAGCATATGCCGCTTGCGCTTGTTTTAATTTTTTCTTCGACT
>NC_091157.1:52306633-52308741 GCF_040958095.1 Procambarus clarkii
GACTGGGGTTGTGGTGTGGCTGGGGTTGTGGTGTGGCTGGGGTTGTGGTGTGGCTGGGGTTGTGGTGTGACTGGGGTTGTGGTGTGGCTGGGGTTGTGGTGTGGCTGGGGTTGTGGTGTGGCTGGGGTTGTGGTGTGGCTGGGGTTGTGGTGTGGCTGGGGTTGTGGTGTGGCTGGGGTTGTGGTGTGGCTGGGGTTGTGGTGTGGCTGGGGTTTTGGTGTGGCTGGGGTTGTGGTGTGGCTGGGGTTGTGGTGTGGCTGGGGTTGTGGTGTGGCTGGGGTTGTGGGATGGTGTAGCTGGAGTGGGGTGGCTGGGGGTGGTAGTGAAAGCTGTGATCGTCTTAGGGGTGTGTGGGTGTAGTGGATGTGGCGGAGTTTTGTGGGTAGAGTGGGTGTGGTGGGTGTGATGGCGTGTTGTGGGTGTAGAGGGTGTGGTGGGTGTGATTGGCTGGTGTGGATGTGATGTGGGTGTAGAGGGTGTGGTGGGTGTGATTGGCTGGTGTGGATGTGATGTGGGTGGTGTGGGTGTAGAGGGTGTAGAGGGTGTGGTGGGTTGGTGTGGGTGTAGAGGGTGTGGTGGGTTGGTGTGGATGTGATGTGGGTGGTGTGGGTGTAGAGGGTGTGGTGGGTTGGTGTGGGTGTAGAGGGTGTGGTGGGTGTGATTGGCTGGTGTGGATGTGATGTGGGTGGTGTGGGTGTAGAGGGTGTGGTGGGTTGGTGTGGGTGTAGTGTGGGTGTGATTGACTGGTGTGGATGGTTGGTGTGGGTGTTGTGGGTTGAGGGTTTGGCATGGGTGGGGTTGGCTAGTGTGGGTGTGGGTGTGATTGGCTTGTGGTAGATTGGTGTGGGTGTAGTGTGGGTGTGATTGGCTGGTGTGGATGTTGGGTTGGCTGGAGTGGGTGTGATAGGTTGGTGTGGCTGTAGTGGGTGTGGTATGTGATGTGGGTGTGGGTGGTGGGTGTGGGTGTGGGTGTGGGTGTGGGTGTGGAAGTTTAATGCACTGGGTCCCAGAAGGATACAGACTGAGAATGGGTGCCTCAAGTGGTACCTCACTTTTTTTTTTGTTCGTAATGTTTCAAATTATTATATACTTTTGAATTTTGTTAGATTTTCTATAAATTTTATTAGTTTTCACATTTTGTTTATTCTGTCCAATAAAAGCAACATAGAATACTTTCAAAGGCGTTGACCCCCACCGACCATTGGTGACCCTCGTCCCACTGGTCGCATGACAAGCTACACACACCAGCTAAACCCACAAGCTGCACCCACAAGCTGCACTCACAAGCTGCACTCACAAGCTGCACCTACCAGCCACACATACCAGCCACACCCAACAGCTAAACACACTAGCTACACCCAACAGCTAAACACACTAGCTACACCCACTAGCTACACCCAACAGCTAGCTACATACACTAGTTAAACACAACAACCACACACACACACAAACACACACACATACACACACACACACACAAGCCACACCCAACAGCTACACACACTAGCTACACCCACTAGCTACACCCAACAGCTAGCTACACCCAACAGCTAGCTACAAAACACAACAGCCACACACACAAGTCACACCCAACAGCTACACACACTAGCTACACCCACTAGCTACACCCAACAGCTAGCTACATACACTAGCTAAACACAACAGCCACACACACACACACACACACACACACACACACAAGCCACACCCAACAGCTACACACACTAGCTACACCCAACAGCTAGCTACAAAACACAACAGCCACACACACAAATCACACCCAACAGCTACACACACTAGCTACACCCACTAGCTACACCCACTAGCTACACCCAACAGCTAGCTACAAAACACAACAGCCACACACACTAGCTACACCCACTAGCTACACCCAACAGCTAACTACATACACTAGCTAAACACAACAGCCACACACACAAGCCACACCCAACAGCTACACACACTAGCTACACCCACTAGGTTCATCAAAATTTTCACTGATTATAAGAGTCTGATCCTTCATACTGTATTATGACACGAAATAAATTTTATGGTTACTGCAAGATTGGGAGGAGGGAACCATCTTCTTCCGGTGGGGTTTACCAATC
>NC_091157.1:52309241-52327878 GCF_040958095.1 Procambarus clarkii
GCACTGTGAGTAGTGAGAGGAGCACTGTGAGGTAGTAGAGGAGCACTGTGAGGTAGTGAGAGCAGCACTGTGAGGTAGTGAGAGGAGACTGTGAGGTAGTGAGAGGAGCACTGTGAGGTAGTGAGAGCAGCACTGTGAGGTAGTGAGAGGAGCACTGTGAGGTATGAGACGGAGCACTGTGAGGTAGTGAGAGCAGCACTGTGAGGTAGTGAGAGGAGACTGTGAGGTAGTGAGAGGAGCACTGTGAGGTAGTGAGAGGAGCACTGTGAGGTAGTGAGAGGAGCACTGTGAGGTAGTGAGAGCAGCACTGTGAGGTAGTGAGAGGAGCACTGTGAGGTAGTGAGAGCAGCACTGTGAGGTAGTGAGAGCAGCACTGTGAGGTAGTGAGAGGAGCACTGTGAGGTAGTGAGAGCAGCACTGTGAGGTAGTGAGAGGACTGTGAGGTAGTGAGAGGAGCACTGTGAGGTAGTGAGAGGACTGTGAGGTATGAGAGGACTGTGAGGTAGTGAGAGGCACTGTGAGGTAGTGAGAGGACCACTGTGAGGTAGTGAGAGGAGCACTGTGAGGTAGTGAGAGGAGACTGTGAGGTAGTGAGAGGAGACTGTGAGGTAGTGAGAGGAGCACTGTGAGGTAGTGAGAGGAGCACTGTGAGGTAGTGAGAGGAGCACTGTGAGGTAGTGAGAGAGACTGTTAGGTAGTGAGAGGAGCACTGTGAGGTAGTGAGAGCAGACTGCAGGCTGTGAGTAGTGAGAGAGCACTGTGAGGTAGTGAAGGAGCACTGTGAGGTAGTGAGAGGAGACTGTGAGGTAGTGAGAGCAGCACTGTGAGGTAGTGAGAGGAGAACTGTGAGGTAGTGAGAGGTGACTGTGAGGTAGTGAGAGGAGCACTGTGAGGTAGTGAGAGGAGACTGTGAGGTAGTGAGAGGAGCACTGTGAGGTAGTGAGAGGAGCACTGTGAGGTAATGAGAGCAGCACTGTGAGGTAATGAGAGCAGCACTGTGAGATAGTGAGAGGAGACTATGAGGTCGTGAGAGGAGCACTGTGAGGTAGTGAGAGGAGCACTGTGAGGTAGTGAGAGGTGACTGTGAGGTAGTGAGAGGTGACTGTGAGGTAGTGAGAGGAGCACTGTGAGGTAGTGAGACGAGCACTGTGAGGTAGTGAGAGGAGCACTGTGAGGTAGTGAGAGGTGACTGTGAGGTAGTGAGAGGTGACTGTGAGGTAGTGAGAGGAGCACTGTGAGGTAGTGAGAGGAGCACTGTGAGGTAGTGAGAGGAGCACTGTGAGGTAGTGAGAGCAGCACTGTGAGATAGTGAGAGGAGACTATGAGGTCGTGAGAGGAGCACTGTGAGGTAGTGAGAGGAGCACTGTGAGGTAGTGAGAGGTGACTGTGAGGTAGTGAGAGGTGACTGTGAGGTAGTGAGAGGAGCACTGTGAGGTAGTGAGACGAGCACTGTGAGGTAGTGAGAGGAGCACTGTGAGGTAGTGAGAGGTGACTGTGAGGTAGTGAGAGGTGACTGTGAGGTAGTGAGAGGAGCACTGTGAGGTAGTGAGAGGAGCACTGTGAGGTAGTGAGAGGTGACTGTGAGGTAGTGAGAGGAGCACTGTGAGGTAGTGAGAGGAGACTGTGAGGTAGTGAGAGTAGCACTGTGAGGTAGTGAGAGCAGCACTGTGAGGTAGTGAGAGGAGCACTGTGAGGTAGTGAGAGCAGCGCAGTGAGGTAGTGAGAGGACCACTGTGAGGTAGTGAGAGGAGCACTGTGAGGTAGTGAGAGATGACTGTGAGGTAGTGAGAGTAGGCACTGTGAGGTAGTGAGATGCAGCACTGTGAGGTAGTGAGAGGAGCACTGTGAGGTAGTGAGAGCAGCACATGTGAGGTAGTGAAGGAGCACTGTGAGGTAGTGAGAGGTGACACTGTGAGGTAGTGAGAGGATCACTGTGAGGTAGTGAGAGGAGCACTGTGAGGTAGTGAGAGGGAGACTGTGAGGTAGTGAGAGGAGCACTGTGAGGGTAGTGAGAGGAGCACTGTGAGGTAGTGAGAGGGCAGCACTGTGAGGTAGTGAGAGCAGCACTGTGAGGGTAGTGAGAGGAGCACTGTGAGGTAGTGAGAGGTGACTGTGAGGTAGTGAGAGGTGACTGTGAGGTAGTGAGAGGAGCACTGTGAGGTAGTGAGAGGCAGCACTGTGAGGTAGTGAGAGGTGACTGTGAGGTAGTGAGAGGAGCCACTGTGAGGTAGTGAGAGGAGCACTGTGAGGTAGTGAGAGCAGCACTGTGAGGTAGTGAGAGCAGCACTGTGAGGTAGTGAGAGGAGCACTGTGAGGTAGTGAGAGACAGACTGTGAGGTAGATGGAGAGAGCACTGCGGATGTAGTGAGAGGAGCTACTGTGAGGTAGTGAGAGGAGACTGTGAGGTAGTGAGAGGAGGCACTGTGAGGTAGTGAGAGGAGCACTGTGAGGTAGTAGAGAGGAGCACTGTGAGGTATGAGAGCAGCACTGTGAGTAGATGAGAGCAGCACTGTGAGGTAGTGAGAGGAGCACTGTCAGGTAGTGAGAGGAGACTGTGAGGTAGTGAGAGGAGCCACTGTGAGGTAGTGAGAGGAGACTGTGAGGTAGTGAGAGGAGCACTGTGAGGTAGTGAGAGCAGCACTGTGAGGTAGTGGAGAGCAGCACTGTGAGGTAGTGAGAGGAGCACTGTGAGGTAGGTGAGAGAGACTGTGTAGGTAGTGAGAGGAGCACTGTGAGGTAGTGAGAGGAGAACTGTGAGGTAGTGAGAGGAGACTGTGAGGTAGTGTAGAGGAGACTGTGAGGTAGTGAGAGGAGACTGTGAGGTAGTGAGAGGAAGGCCTGTGAGGTAGTGAGAGTGACTGTGAGGTAGTTAGAGGTGACTGTGAGGTAGTGAGAGGAGAACTGTGAGTAGTGAGAGGAGCACTGGTGAGGTAGTGAGAGGAGCACTGTGAGGTAGTGAGAGGGAGCACTGGAGGTAGTGAGAGGAGCACTGTGAGGTAGTGAGAGGAGCACTGTGAGGTAGTGAGAGGAGCACTGTGAGGTAGTGAGAGGAGCACTGTGAGGTAGTGAGAGGAGCACTGTGAGGTAGTGAGAGGAGCACTGTGAGGTAGTGAGAGGAGCACTGTGAGGTAGTGAGAGGTGACTGTGAGGTAGTGAGAGGAGCACTGTGAGGTAGTGAGAGCAGCACTGTGAGGTAGTGAGAGTACACTGTGAGGTAGTGAGAGGAGCACTGTGAGGTATTGAGAGGAGACTGTGAGGTATTGAGAGGAGACTGTGAGGTAGTGAGAGGAGCACTGTGAGGTAGTGAGAGCAGCACTTTGAGGTAGTGAGAGGAGCACTGTGAGGTAGTGAGAGGAGACTGTGAGGTAGTGAGAGGACCACTGTGAGGTAGTGAGAGTAGCACTGTGAGGTAGTGAGAGCAGCACTGTGAGGTAGTGAATGGAGCACTGTGAGGTAGTGAGAGGAGACTGTGAGGTAGTGAGAGCAGCACTGTGAGGTAGTGAGAGGAGAACTGTGAGGTAGTGAGAGGAGACGGTGAGGTAGTGAGAGGAGCACTGTGAGGTAGTGAGAGGAGAACTGTGAGGTAGTGAGAGGAGAACTGTGAGGTAGTGAGAGGTGACTGTGAGGTAGTGAGAGGAGCACTGTGAGGTAGTGAGAGGAGCACTGTGAGGTAGTGAGAGGAGACTGTGAGGTAGTGAGAGGAGACGGTGAGGTAGTGAGAGGAGCACTGTGAGGTAGTGAGAGCATAACACTGTGAGGTAGTGAGAGGAGCACTGTGAGGTAGTAAGAGGTGACTGTGAGATAGTGAGAGGAGCACTGTGAGGTAGTGAGAGGAGCACTGTGAGGTAGTGAGAGCAGCACTGTGAGGTAGTGAGAGGAGCACTGTGAGGTAGTGAGAGGAGACTGTGAGGTAGTGAGAGGAGCACTGTGAGGTAGTGAGAGGAGACTGTGAGGTAGTGAGAGCAGCACTGTGAGGTAGTGAGAGGAGCACTGTGAGGTAGTGAGAGGAGCACTGTGAGGTAGTAAGAGGTGACTGTGAGGTAGTGAGAGGAGCACTGTGAGGTAGTGAGAGGAGATTGTGAGGTAGTGAGAGCAGCACTGTGAGGTAGTGAGAGGTGACCGTGAGGTAGTGAGAGGAGACTGTGAGGTAGTGAGAGGTGACTGTGAGGTAGTGAGAGGAGACTGTGAGGTAGTGAGAGCAGCACTGTGAGGTAGTGAGAGGAGATTGAGAGGTAGTGAGAGCAGCACTGTGAGGTAGTGAGAGGTGACTGTGAGGTAGTGAGAGGAGACTGTGAGGTAGTGAGAGCAGCACTGTTAGGTAGTGAGAGGTGACTGTGAGGTAGTGAGAGGTGACTGTGAGGTAGTGAGAGCAGCACTGTGAGGTAGTGAGAGGAGACTGTAAGGTAGTGAGAGGAGAATGTAAGGTAGTGAAAGGAGCACTGTGAGGTAGTGAGAGGAGACTGTGAGGTAGTGAGAGGAGATTGTGAGGTAGTGAGAGGTGACTGTTAGGTAGTGAGAGGAGCACTGTGAGGTAGTGAGAGGAGCACTGTGAGGTAGTGAGAGGAGAATTGTGAGGTAGTGAGAGGTGACTTGTGAGGTAATGAGAGCAGCACTGTGAGGTAGTGAGAGCAGCACTGTGAGGTAGTGAGAGGTGACTGTGAGGTAATGAGAGCAGCACTGTGAGGTAATGAAAGCAGCACTGTGAGGTAGTGAGAGGAGACTGTGAGGTAGTGAGAGCAGCACTGTGAGGTAGTGAGAGGAGCACTGTGAGGTAGTGAGAGGAGCACTGTGAGGTAGTGAGAGCAGCACTGCGATGTAGTGAGAGGAGCACTGTGAGGTAGTGAGAGGAGACTGTGAGGTAGTGAGAGGAGCACTGTCAGGTAGTGAGAGGAGCACTGTGAGGTAGTGAGAGGAGCACTGTGAGGTAGTGAGAGGAGCACAGTGAGGTAGTGAGAGGAGCACTGTGAGGTAGTGAGGGGAGCACTGTGAGGTAGTGAGAGGAGCACTGTGAGGTAGTTGAGAGGAGCACTGTGAGGTAGTGAGAGGAGGCGACATGTGAGGTAGTGAGAGGAGCACTGTGAGGTAGTGAGAGGAGCACTGTGAGGTAGTGAGAGGAGCACTGTGAGGTAGTGAGAGAGCACTGTGAGGTAGTGAGAGGAGCACTGTGAGTGTAGTGAGAGCAGCAATTGTGAGGTAGGAGAGGAGCACTGTGAGGTAGTGAGAGGAGACTGTGAGGTAGTGAGAGGCGACTGTGGGTAGTGAGAGGAGCACTGTGAGGTAGTGAGAGGAGCAAGCACTGTGAGGTTAGTGAGAGGAGACTGTGAGGTAGTGAGAGCAGCACTGTGAGGTAGTTGAGAGCAGCACTGTGACGGTAGTGAGAGGAGCACTGTGAGGTAGTGAGAGGAGACGCTGTGAGGTAGTGAGAGTAGACTGTGAGGTAGGAGAGGAGCACTGTGAGGTAGTGAGAGGTGACTGTGAGGTAGTGAGAGGTGACTGTGAGGTAGTGAGAGGCAGCACTGTGAGGTAGTGAGAAGTAGCACTGTGAGGTAGTGAGAGGAGCACTGTGAGGTAGTGAGAGGCAGCACTGTGAGGTAGTGAGAGGGGACTGTGAGGTAGTGAGAGGAGCACTGTGAGGTAGTGAGAGGAGCACTGTGAGGTAGTGAGAGGAGCACTGTGAGGTAGTGAGAGGAGCACTGTGAGGTAGTGAGAGGAGACTGTGAGTAGTGAGAGGAGCACTGTGAGGTAGTGAGAGGAGCACTGTGAGGTAGTGAGAGGAGCACTGTGAGGTAGTGAGAGGAGCACTGTGAGGTAGTGAGAGGTAGACTGTGAGGTAGTGAGAGGAGCAACTGTGAGGTAGTGAGAGGAGCACTGTGAGGTAGTGAGAGGAGCACTGTGAGGTAGGTGAGAGGTGACTGTGAGGTAGTGAGAGGAGCACTGTGAGGTAGTGAGAGGAGCACTGTGAGGTAGTGAGAGGGAGACTGTGAGGTAGTGAGAGGAGCACTGTGACGGTAGTGAGAGCAGCACTGTGAGGTAGTGAGAGGAGCACTGTGAGGTAGTGAGAGCAGCACTGTGAGGTAGTGAGAGGAGCACTGTGAGGTAGTGAGAGGTGACTGTGAGGTAGTGAGAGGTGACTGTGAGGTAGTGAGAGGAGCACTGTGAGGTAGTGAGAGGAGACTGTGAGTTAGTGAGAGGAGCACTGTGAGGTAGTGAGAGCAGCACTGTGAGGTAGTGAGAGGAGCACTGTGAGGTAGTGAGAGCAGCACTGTGAGGTAGTGAGAGGAGCACTGTGAGGTAGTGAGAGGTGACTGTGAGGTAGTGAGAGGTGACTGTGAGGAGTGAGAGGAGCACTGTGAGGTAGTGAGAGGAGCACTGTGAGGTAGTGAGAGGAGCACTGTGAGGTAGTGAGAGGAGCACTGTGAGGTAGTGAGAGGAGCACTGTGAGGTAGTGAGAGCAGTACTGTGAGGTAGTGAGAGCAGCACTGTGAGGTAGTGAGAGGAGCACTGTGAGGTAGTGAGAGCAGCACTGTGAGGTAGTGAGAGCAGCACTGTGATGTAGTGAGAGGAGCACTGTGAGGTAGTGAGAGGAGACTGTGAGGTAGTGAGAGGAGCACTGTGAGGTAGTGAGAGGAGACTGTGAGGTAGTGAGAGGAGCACTGTGAGGTAGTGAGAGCAGCACTGTGAGGTAGTGAGACCAGCACTGTGAGGTAGTGAGAGGAGCACTGTGAGGTAGTGAGAGGAGACTGTGAGGTAGTGAGAGGAGCACTGTGAGGTAGTGAGAGCAGCACTGTGAGGTAGTGAGAGGAGCACTGTGAGGTAGTGAGAGGAGACTGTGAGGTAGTGAGAGGAGCACTGTGAGGTAGTGAGAGGAGACTGTGAGGTAGTGAGAGGAGACTGTGAGGTAGTGAGAGGAGCACTGTGAGGTAGTGAGAGGAGCACTGTGAGGTAGTGAGAGGAGACTGTGAGGTAGTGAGAGGAGACTGTGAGGTAGTGAGAGGAGCACTGTGAGGTAGTGAGAGGAGCACTGTGAGGTAGTGAGAGGAGCACTGTGAGGTAGTGAGAGCAGCACTGTGAGGTAGTGAGAGGAGCACTGTGAGGTAGTGAGAGGAGCACTGTGAGGTAGTGAGAGGAGCACTGTGAGGTAGTGAGAGGAGCACTGTGAGGTAGTGAGAGCAGCACTGTGAGGTAGTGAGAGGTGACTGTGAGGTAGTGAGAGGAGCACTGTGAGGTAGTGAGAGGCACTGTGAGGTAGTGAGAGGAGCACTGTGAGGTAGTGAGAGGAGCACTGTGAGGTAGTGAGAGGAGCACTGTGAGGTAGTGAGAGGAGCACTGTGAGGTAGTGAGAGGCACTGTGAGGTAGTGAGAGGAGACTGTGAGGTAGTGAGAGGAGCACTGTGAGGTAGTGAGAGGAGCACTGTGAGGTAGTGAGAGGAGCACTGTGAGGTAGTGAGAGGAGCACTGTGAGGTAGTGAGAGGAGCACTGTGAGGTAGTGAGAGGAGCACTGTGAGGTAGTGAGAGGAGCACTGTGAGGTAGTGAGAGAGCACTGTGAGGTAGTGAGAGGCAGCACTGTGAGGTAGTGAGAGGAGCACTGTGAGGTAGTGAGAGGAGCACTGTGAGGTAGTGAGAGGAGACTGTGAGGTAGTGAGAGGAGACTGTGAGGTAGTGAGAGGAGCACTGTTGAGGTAGTGAGAGAGCACTGTGAGGTAGTGAGAGGAGCACTGTGAGGTAGTGAGAGCAGCACTGTGAGGTAGTGAGAGGCAGCCACTGTGAGGTAGTGAGAGGAGCACTGTGAGGTAGTGAGAGGATGACTGTGAGGTAGTGAGAGGGTGACTGTGAGGTAGTGAGAGGACGACTGTGAGGTAGTGAGAGGTAGACTGTGAGGTAGTGAGAGGAGCACTGTGAGGTAGTGAGAGGTGACTGTGAGGTAGTGAGAGGTAGACTGTGAGGTAGTGAGAGGAGCACTGTGAGGTAGTGAGAGGAGCACTGTGAGGTAGCTGAGAGGAGCACTGTGAGGTAGTGAGAGGAGCACTGTGAGGTAGTGAGAGGAGCACTGTGAGGTAGTGAGAGGAGCACTGTGAGGTAGTGAGAGCAGCACTGTGAGGTAGTGAGAGGAGCACTGTGAGGTAGGTGAGAGGAGCACTGTGAGGTAGTGAGAGGAGCACTGTGAGGTAGTGAGAGGTGACTGTGAGGTAGTGAGAGCAGCACTGTGAGGTAGTGAGAGGAGCACTGTGAGGTAGTGACAGGAGCACTGTGAGGTAGTGACAGAGCACTGTGAGGTAGTGAGAGGAGCACTGTGGTAGTGAGAGCAGCACTGTGAGGTAGTGAGAGGATCGACTGTGAGGTAGTGAGAGGAGCACTGTGAGGTAGTGAGAGGCAGCACTGTGAGGTAGTGAGAGGAGGCACTGTGAGGTAGTGAGAGGAGCACTGTGAGGTAGTGAGAGGAGCACTGTGAGGTAGTGAGAGGAGCACTGTGAGGTCAGTGAGAGGCAGCACTGTGAGGTAGTGAGAGGAGACTGTGAGGTAGTGAGAGGAGCACTGTGAGGTAGTGAGAGGAGCACTGTGAGGTAGTGAGAGGAGCACTGTGAGGTAGTGAGAGGAGCACTGTGAGGTAGTGAGAGGAGCACTGTGAGGTAGTGAGAGGAGCACTGTGAGGTAGTGAGAGGAGCACTGTGAGGTAGTGAGAGGAGCACTGTGAGGTAGTGAGAGGAGCACTGTGAGGTAGAGAGAGCAGCACTGTGAGGTAGTGAGAGCAGCACTGTGAGGTAGTGAGAGCAGCACTGTGAGGTAGTGAGAGGAGCACTGTGAGGTAGTGAGAGCAGCACTGTGAGGTAGTGAGAGGAGACTGTGAGGTAGTGAGAGGAGACTGTGAGGTAGTGAGAGGTGACTGTGAGGTAGTGAGAGGACTGTGAGGTAGTGAGAGGAGCACTGTGAGGTAGTGAGAGGAGCACTGTGAGGTAGTGAGAGGTGACTGTGAGGTAGTGAGAGGTGACTGTGAGGTAGTGAGAGGACTGTGAGGTAGTGAGAGGAGCACTGTGAGGTAGTGAGAGGAGCACTGTGAGGTAGTGAGAGGAGACTGTGAGGTAGTGAGAGGAGCACTGTGTGGTAGTGAGAGGAGCACTGTGAGGTAGTGAGAGGAGCACTGTGAGGTAATGAGAGCAGCACTGTGAGGTAATGAGAGCAGCACTGTGAGATAGTGAGAGGAGACTGTGAGGTAGTGAGAGGAGCACTGTGAGGTAGTGAGAGGAGCACTGTGAGGTAGTGAGAGGTGACTGTGAGGTAGTGAGAGGTGACTGTGAGGTAGTGAGAGGAGCACTGTGAGGTAGTGAGACGAGCACTGTGAGGTAGTGAGAGGAGCACTGTGAGGTAGTGAGAGGTGACTGTGAGGTAGTGAGAGGTGACTGTGAGGTAGTGAGAGGAGCACTGTGAGGTAGTGAGAGGAGCACTGTGAGGTAGTGAGAGGTGACTGTGAGGTAGTGAGAGGAGCACTGTGAGGTAGTGAGAGGAGACTGTGAGGTAGTGAGAGGAGCACTGTGAGGTAGTGAGAGGAGCACTGTGAGGTAGTGAGAGGAGCACTGTGAGGTAGTGAGAGGAGCACTGAGGTAGTGAGAGGAGCACTGTGAGGTAGTGAGAGGAGCACTGTGAGGTAGTGAGAGATGACTGTGAGGTAGTGAGAGGTGACTGTGAGGTAGTGAGAGCAGCACTGTGAGGTAGTGAGAGGAGCACTGTGAGGTAGTGAGAGCAGCACTGTGAGGTAGTGAGAGGAGCACTGTGAGGTAGTGAGAGGTGACTGTGAGGTAGTGAGAGGTGACTGTGAGGTAGTGAGAGGAGCACTGTGAGGTAGTGAGAGGAGACTGTGAGTAGTGAGAGGAGCACTGTGAGGTAGTGAGAGCAGCACTGTGAGGTAGTGAGAGGAGCACTGTGAGGTAGTGAGAGCAGCACTGTGAGGTAGTGAGAGGAGCACTGTGAGGTAGTGAGAGGTGACTGTGAGGTAGTGAGAGGTGACTGTGAGGTAGTGAGAGGAGCACTGTGAGGTAGTGAGAGGAGCACTGTGAGGTAGTGAGAGGTGACTGTGAGGTAGTGAGAGGAGCACTGTGAGGTAGTGAGAGGAGCACTGTGAGGTAGTGAGAGCAGTACTGTGAGGTAGTGAGAGCAGCACTGTGAGGTAGTGAGAGGAGCACTGTGAGGTAGTGAGAGCAGCACTGTGAGGTAGTGAGAGCAGCACAGCGATGTAGTGAGAGGAGCACTGTGAGGTAGTGAGAGGAGACTGTGAGGTAGTGAGAGGAGCACTGTGAGGTAGTAGAGGAGGAGACTGTTGAGGTAGTGAGAGGAGCACTGTGAGGTAGTGAAGAGCAGCACTGTGAGGTAGTGAGAGCAGCACTGTGAGGTAGTGAGAGGAGCACTGTCAGGTAGTGAGAGGAGACTGTGAGGTAGTGAGAGGAGCAACAGTGAGGTAGTGAGAGCAGCACTGTGAGGTAGTGAGAGGAGCACTGTGAGGTAGTGAGAGGAGACTGTGAGGTAGTGAGAGGAGCACTGTGAGGTAGTGAGAGGAGAACTGTGAGGTAGTGAGAGGAGACTGTGTAGGGTAGTGAGAGGAGCACTATGAGGTAGTGAGAGGATGAACTGTGAGGTAGTGAGAGGAGCACTGTGAGGAGTGAGAGGAGCACTGTGAGGTAGTGAGAGGAGCACTGTGAGGTAGTGAGAGGAGCACTGTAAGGTAAGTGAGAGGAGCAACTGTGAGGTAGTGAGAGGAGCACTGTGAGGTAGTGAGAGGAGCCCTGTGAGGTAGTGAGAGGAGCACGGTGAGGTAGTGAGAGGAGGGCACTGTGAGGTAGTGAGAGAGCACTGTGGAGGTATTGAGAGAGCACTGTGAGGTAGTGAAAGGTGACTGTGAGGTAGTGAGAGGAGCACTGTGAGGTAGTGAGAGCAGCACTGTGAGGTAGTGAGAGTAGCACTGTGAGGTAGTGAGAGGAGCACTGTGAGGTACTTGGAGAGGAGACTGTGAGTATGTGAGAGGAGACTGTGAGGTAGTGATGAGGAGCACTGTGGAGGTAGTGAGATCAGGCACTTTAAGGTAGTGAGAGGAAGGCACTGTGAGGTAGTGAGAGGAGACTGTGAGGTAGTGAGAGGAGCACTGTGAGGTAGTGAGAGCAGCACTGTGAGGTAGTGAGAGGAGCACTGTGAGGTAGTGAGAGGAGCACTGTGAGGTAGTGAGAGGAGACTGTGAGGTAGTGAGAGCAGCACTGTGAGGTAGTGAGAGGAGACTGTGAGGTAGTGAGAGGAGACGGAGGTAGTGAGAGGAGCACTGTGAGGTAGTGAGAGGAGACTGTGAGGTAGTGAGAGGAGACTGTGAGGTAGTGAGAGGTGACTGTGAGGTAGTGAGAGGAGCACTGTGAGGTAGTGAAGAGCACTGTGAGGTAGTGAGAGGAGACTGTGAGGTAGTGAGAGGAGCACTGTGAGGTAGTGAGAGAGACTGTGAGGTAGTGAGAGTAGACTGTGAGGTAGTGAGAGGAGCACTGTGAGGTAGTGAGAGCAGCACTGTGAGGTAGTGAGAGGAGCACTGTGAGGTAGTGAGAGGTGACTGTGAGGTAGTAGAGGAGCACTGTGAGGTAGTGAGAGGAGCACTGTGAGGTAGTGAGAGCAGCACTGTGAGGTAGTGAGAGGAGCACTGTGAGGTAGTGAGAGGAGACTGTGAGGTAGTGAGAGGAGCACTGTGAGGTAGTGAGAGGAGACTGTGAGGTAGTGAGAGGAGCACTGTGAGGTAGTGAGAGGAGCACTGTGAGGTAGTGAGAGGAGCACTGTGAGGTAGTAAGAGGTGACTGTGAGGTAGTGAGAGGAGCACTGTGAGGTAGTGAGAGGAGATTGTGAGGTAGTGAGAGCAGCACTGTGAGGTAGTGAGAGGTGACCGTGAGGTAGTGAGAGGAGACTGTGAGGTAGTGAGAGGTGACTGTGAGGTAGTGAGAGCAGAACTGTGAGGTAGTGAGAGGAGATTGTGAGGTAGTGAGAGCAGCACTTTGAGGTAGTGAGAGGTGACTGTGAGGTAGTGAGAGGAGACTGTGAGGTAGTGAGAAGCACTGTGAGGTAGTGAGAGGTGACTGTGAGGTAGTGAGAGGAGACTGTGAGGTAGTGAGAGCAGCACTGTGAGGTAGTGAGAGGAGACTGTAGGTAGTGAAGGAGACTGTGAGGTAGTGAGAGGAGCACTGTGAGGTAGTGAGAGGAGACTGTGAGGTAGTGAGAGGAGCACTGTGAGGTAGTGAGAGGTGACTGTGAGGTAGTGAGAGCAGCACTGTGAGGTAGTGAGAGGAGCACTGTGAGGTAGTGAGAGGAGCACTGTGAGGTAGTGAGAGGAGATTGAGGTAGTGAAGGGACTGTGAGGTAGTGAGAGGAGCACTGTGAGGTAGTGAGAGGAGCACTGTGAGGTAGTGAGAGGAGCACTGTGAGGTAGTAGAGGTGACTGTGAGGTAGTGAGAGCAGCACTGTGAGGTAGTGAGAGCAGCACTGTGAGGTAGTGAGAGGAGCACTGTGAGGTAGTGAGAGGTGACTGTGAGGTAGTGAGAGGAGCACTGTGAGGTAGTGAGAGCAGCACTGTGAGGTAGTGAGAGGAGCACTGTGAGGTAGTGAGAGCAGCACTGTGAGGTAGTGAGAGCATCACTGTGAGGTAGTGAGAGGAGACTGTGAGGTAGTGAGAGGTGACTGTGAGGTAGTGAGAGGTGACTGTGAGGTAGTGAGAGGAGCACTGTGAGGTAGTGAGAGGTGACTGTGAGGTAGTGAGAGGAGCACTGTGAGGTAGTGAGAGGTGACTGTGAGGTAATGAGAGGTGACTGTGAGGTAGTGAGAGGAGCACTGTGAGGTAGTGAGAGGAGCACTGTGAGGTAGTGAGAGGAGACTGTGAGGTAGTGAGAGGAGCACTGTGAGGTAGTGAGAGGAGCACTGTGAGGTAGTGAGAGAGCACTGTGAGGTAGTGAGAGCAGCACTGTGAGGTAGTGAGAGCAGCACTGTGAGGTAGTGAGAGGAGACTGTGAGGTAGTGAGAGGAGCACTGTGAGGTAGAGAGGAGCACTGTGAGGTAGTGAGAGCAGCACTGTGAGGTAGTGAGAGGAGCACTGTGAGGTAGTGACAGGAGCACTGTGAGGTAGTGACAGGAGCACTGTGAGGTAGTGAGAGGAGCACTGTGTGGTAGTGAGAGCAGCACTGTGAGGTAGTGAGAGGTGACTGTGAGGTAGTGAGAGAAGCACTGTGAGGTAGTGAGAGCAGCACTGTGAGGTAGTGAGAGGAGCACTGTGAGGTAGTGAGAGGAGCACTGTGAGGTAGTGAGAGGAGCACTGTGAGGTAGTGAGAGGAGCACTGTGAGGTAGTGAGAGGAGCACTGTGAGGTAGTGAGAGGAGACTGTGAGGTAGTGAGAGGAGCACTGTGAGGTAGTGAGAGGAGCACTGTGAGGTAGTGAGGGAGACACTGTGAGGTAGTGAGAGGAGCACTGTGAGGTAGTGAGAGGAGCACTGTGAGGTAGTGAGAGGAGCACTGTGAGGTAGTGAGAGGAGCACTGTGAGGTAGTGAGAGGAGCACTGTGAGGTAGTGAGAGGAGCACTGTGAGGTAGTGAGAGGAGCACTGTGAGGTAGTGAGAGGAGCACTGTGAGGTAGTGAGAGGAGCACTGTGAGGTAGTGAGAGGTGACTGTGAGGTAGTGAGAGGAGCACTGTGAGGTAGTGAGAGCAGCACTGTGAGGTAGTGAGAGTAGCACTGTGAGGTAGTGAGAGGAGCACTGTGAGGTATTGAGAGGAGACTGTGAGGTATTGAGAGGAGACTGTGAGGTAGTGAGAGGAGCACTGTGAGTAGTGAGATCAGCACTTGAGGTAGTGAGAGGAGCACTGTGAGGTAGTGAGAGGAGACTGTGAGGTAGTGAGAGGACCACTGTGAGGTAGTGAGAGCAGCACTGTGAGGTAGTGAGAGCAGCACTGTGAGGTAGTGAATGGAGCACTGTGAGGTAGTGAGAGGAGACTGTGAGGTAGTGAGAGCAGCACTGTGAGGTAGTGAGAGGAGACTGTGAGGTAGTGAGAGGAGACGTGAGGTAGTGAGAGGAGCACTGTGAGGTAGTGAGAGGAGACTGTGAGGTAGTGAGAGGAGACTGTGAGGTAGTGAGAGGAGCACTGTGAGGTAGTGAGAGGAGCACTGTGAGGTAGTGAAAGGAGCACTGTGAGGTAGTGAGAGGAGACTGTGAGGTAGTGAGAGGAGCACTGTGAGGTAGTGAGAGGAGACTGTGAGGTAGTGAGAGGAGACGTGAGGTAGTGAGAGGAGCACTGTGAGGTAGTGAGAGCACACTGTGAGGTAGTGAGAGGAGCACTGTGAGGTAGTAAGAGGTGACTGTGAGATAGTGAGAGGAGCACTGTGAGGTAGTGAGAGGAGCACTGTGAGGTAGTGAGAGCAGCACTGTGAGGTAGTGAGAGGAGCACTGTGAGGTAGTGAGAGGAGACTGTGAGGTAGTGAGAGGAGCACTGTGAGGTAGTGAGAGGAGACTGTGAGGTAGTGAGAGGAGCACTGTGAGGTAGTGAGAGGAGCACTGTGAGGTAGTGAGAGGAGCACTGTGAGGTAGTGAAGAGGTGACTGTGAGGTAGTGAGAGGAGCACTGTGAGGTAGTGAGAGAGATGTGAGGTAGTGAGAGCAGCACTGTGAGGTAGTGAGAGGACCGTGAGGTAGTGAGAGGAGACTGTGAGGTAGTGAGAGGTGACTGTGAGGTAGTGAGAGCAGAACTGTGAGGTAGTGAGAGGAGATTGTGAGGTAGTGAGAGCAGCACTTTGAGGTAGTGAGAGGTGACTGTGAGGTAGTGAGAGGAGACTGTGAGGTAGTGAGAGACCAGCACTGTGAGGTAGTGAGAGGAGACTGTGAGGTAGTGAGAGGTGACTGTGAGGTAGTGAGAGCAGCACTGTGAGGTAGTGAGAGGAGACTGTAGGTAGTGAGAGGAGGTGAGGTAGTGAGAGGAGCACTGTGAGGTAGTGAGAGGAGACTGTGAGGTAGTGAGAGGAGATTGTGAGGTAGTGAGAGGTGACTGTGAGGTAGTGAGAGGAGCACTGTGAGGTAGTGAGAGGAGCACTGTGAGGTAGTGAGAGGAGCACTGTGAGGTAGTGAGAGGAGATTGTGAGGTAGTGAAAGGTGACTGTGAGGTAGTGAGAGGAGCACTGTGAGGTAGTGAGAGGAGCACTGTGAGGTAGTGAGAGGAGCACTGTGAGGTAGTAAGAGGTGACTGTGAGGTAGTGAGAGCAGCACTGTGAGGTAGTGAGAGCAGCACTGTGAGGTAGTGAGAGGAGCACTGTGAGGTAGTGAGAGGTGACTGTGAGGTAGTGAGAGGAGCACTGTGAGGTAGTGAGAGCAGCACTGTGAGGTAGTGAGAGGAGCACTGTGAGGTAGTGAGAGCAGCACTGTGAGGTAGTGAGAGCATCACTGTGAGGTAGTGAGAGGAGACTGTGAGGTAGTGAGAGGTGACTGTGAGGTAGTGAGAGGTGACTGTGAGGTAGTGAGAGGAGCACTGTGAGGTAGTGAGAGGAGACTGTGAGGTAGTGAGAGGAGCACTGTGAGGTAGTGAGAGGTGACTGTGAGGTAATGAGAGGTGACTGTGAGGTAGTGAGAGGAGCACTGTGAGGTAGTGAGAGGAGCACTGTGAGGTAGTGAGAGGAGACTGTGAGGTAGTGAGAGGAGCACTGTGAGGTAGTGAGAGGAGCACTGTGAGGTAGTGAGAAGAGCACTGTGAGGTAATGAGAGCAGCACTGTGAGGTAATGAGAGCAGCACTGTGAGATAGTGAGAGGAGACTGTGAGGTAGTGAGAGGAGCACTGTGAGGTAGAGAGGAGCACTGTGAGGTAGTGAGAGCAGCACTGTGAGGTAGTGAGAGGAGCACTGTGAGGTAGTGACAGGAGCACTGTGAGGTAGTGACAGGAGCACTGTGAGGTAGTGAGAGGAGCACTGTGTGGTAGTGAGAGGAGCACTGTGAGGTAGTGAGAGGTGACTGTGAGGTAGTGAGAGAGCACTGTGAGGTAGTGAGAGCAGCACTGTGAGGTAGTGAGAGGAGCACTGTGAGGTAGTGAGAGGAGCACTGTGAGGTAGTGAGAGGAGCACTGTGAGGTAGTGAGAGGAGCACTGTGAGGTAGTGAGAGCAGCACTGTGAGGTAGTGAGAGGAGACTGTGAGGTAGTGAGAGGAGCACTGTGAGGTAGTGAGAGGAGCACTGTGAGGTAGTGAGAGGAGCACTGTGAGGTAGTGAGAGGAGCACTGTGAGGTAGTGAGAGGAGCACTG
Organism: Procambarus clarkii; assembly: GCF_040958095.1. Classification (NCBI taxonomy): domain Eukaryota; kingdom Metazoa; phylum Arthropoda; class Malacostraca; order Decapoda; family Cambaridae; genus Procambarus; species Procambarus clarkii. The sequence continues at coordinate 52,325,518 of NC_091157.1, forward strand.
TGAGGTAGTGAGAGGAGCACTGTGAGGTAGTGAGAGGAGCACTGTGAGGTAGTGAGAGGAGCACTGTGAGGTAGTGACAGGAGCACTGTGAGGTAGAGAGAGCAGCACTGTGAGGTAGTGAGAGCAGCACTGTGAGGTAGTGAGAGCAGCACTGTGAGGTAGTGAGAGGAGCACTGTGAGGTAGTGAGAGCAGCACTGTGAGGTAGTGAGAGCAGCACTGTGAGGTAGTGAGAGGAGACTGTGAGGTAGTGAGAGGTGACTGTGAGGTAGTGAGAGGTGACTGTGAGGTAGTGAGAGGAGCACTGTGAGGTAGTGAGAGGTGACTGTGAGGTAGTGAGAGGTGACTGTGAGGTAATGAGAGGTGACTGTGAGGTAATGAGAGGTGACTGTGAGGTAGTGAGAGGAGCACTGTGAGGTAGTGAGAGGAGCACTGTGAGGTAGTGAGAGGAGACTGTGAGGTAGTGAGAGGAGCACTGTGTGGTAGTGAGAGGAGCACTGTGAGGTAGTGAGAGGAGCACTGTGAGGTAATGAGAGCAGCACTGTGAGGTAATGAGAGCAGCACTGTGAGGTAGTGAGAGGAGCACTGTGAGGTAGTGAGAGGTGACTGTGAGGTAGTGAGAGGTGACTGTGAGGTAGTGAGAGGAGCACTGTGAGGTAGTGAGAGGAGCACTGTGAGGTAGTGAGAGGAGCACTGTGAGGTAGTGAGAGGAGACTGTGAGGTAGTGAGAGGTGACTGTGAGGTAGTGAGAGGAGCACTGTGAGGTAGTGAGAGGAGCACTGTGAGGTAGTGAGAGGTGACTGTGAGGTAGTGAGAGGAGCACTGTGAGGTAGTGAGAGGAGACTGTGAGGTAGTGAGAGGAGCACTGTGAGGTAGTGAGAGGAGCACTGTGAGGTAGTGAGAGGAGCACTGTGAGGTAGTGAGAGCAGCACAGTGAGGTAGTGAGAGGAGCACTGTGAGGTAGTGAGAGGAGCACTGTGAGGTAGTGAGAGATGACTGTGAGGTAGTGAGAGGTGACTGTGAGGTAATGAGAGCAGCACTGTGAGGTAGTGAGAGGAGCACTGTGAGGTAGTGAGAGCAGCACAGTGAGGTAGTGAGAGGAGCACTGTGAGGTAGTGAGAGGTGACTGTGAGGTAGTGAGAGGTGACTGTGAGGTAGTGAGAGGAGCACTGTGAGGTAGTGAGAGGAGACTGTGAGTAGTGAGAGGAGCACTGTGAGGTAGTGAGAGCAGCACTGTGAGGTAGTGAGAGGAGCACTGTGAGGTAGTGAGAGGAGCACTGTGAGGTAGTGAGAGGAGCACTGTGAGGTAGTGAGAGGTGACTGTGAGGTAGTGAGAGGTGACTGTGAGGTAGTGAGAGGAGCACTGTGAGGTAGTGAGAGGAGCACTGTGAGGTAGTGAGAGGTGACTGTGAGGTAGTGAGAGGAGCACTGTGAGGTAGTGAGAGGAGCACTGTGAGGTAGTGAGAGCAGTACTGTGAGGTAGTGAGAGCAGCACTGTGAGGTAGTGAGAGGAGCACTGTGAGGTAGTGAGAGCAGCACTGTGAGCTAGTGAGAGCAGCACTGCGATGTAGTGAGAGGAGCACTGTGAGGTAGTGAGAGGAGACTGTGAGGTAGTGAGAGGAGCACTGTGAGGTAGTGAGAGGAGACTGTGAGGTAGTGAGAGGAGCACTGTGAGGTAGTGAGAGCAGCACTGTGAGGTAGTGAGAGCAGCACTGTGAGGTAGTGAGAGGAGCACTGTGAGGTAGTGAGAGGAGACTGTGAGGTAGTGAGAGGAGCACAGTGAGGTAGTGAGAGCAGCACTGTGAGGTAGTGAGAGGAGCACTGTGAGGTAGTGAGAGGAGACTGTGAGGTAGTGAGAGGAGCACTGTGAGGTAGTGAGAGGAGAACTGTGAGGTAGTGAGAGGAGACTGTGAGGTAGTGAGAGGAGCACTATGAGGTAGTGAGAGGAGACTGTGAGGTAGTGAGAGGAGCACTGTGAGGTAGTGAGAGGAGCACTGTGAGGTAGTGAGAGGAGCACTGTGAGGTAGTGAGAGGAGCACTGTAAGGTAGTGAGAGGAGCACTGTGAGGTAGTGAGAGGAGCACTGTGAGGTAGTGAGAGGAGCACTGTGAGGTAGTGAGAGGAGCACTGTGAGGTAGTGAGAGGAGCACTGTGAGGTAGTGAGAGGAGCACTGTGAGGTAGAGAGAGCACTGTGAGGTAGTGAGAGGTGACTGTGAGGTAGTGAGAGGAGCACTGTGAGGTAGTGAGAGCAGCACTGTGAGGTAGTGAGAGTAGCACTGTGAGGTAGTGAGAGGAGCACTGTGAGGTATTGAGAGGAGACTGAGGTATGAGAGGAGACTGTGAGGTAGTGAGAGGAGCACTGT
>NC_091157.1:52328378-52350878 GCF_040958095.1 Procambarus clarkii
AATAATTACCATAACACATAATTACCTGAACTATTACTATAATATTACCATAATTACCTGAACTATTACTATAATATTACCATAATTACCTGAACTATTACTATAATATTACCATAATTACCTGAACTATTACTATAATATTACCATAATTACCTGAACTATTACTATAATATTACCATAATTACCTGAACTATTACTATAATATTACCATAATTACCTGAACTATTACTATAATATTACCATAATTACCTGAACTATTACTATAATATTACCATAATTACCTGAACTATTACTATAATATTACCATAATTACCTGAACTATTACTATAATATTACCATAATTACCTGAACTATTACTATAATATTACCATAATTACCTGAACTATTACTATAATATTACCATAATTACCTGAACTATTACTATAATATTACCATAATTACCTGAACTATTACTATAATATTACCATAATTACCTGAACTATTACTATAATATTACCATAATTACCTGAACTATTACTATAATATTACCATAATTACCTGAACTATTACTGTAATATTACCATAATTACCTGAACTATTACTGTAATATTACCATAATTACCTGAACTATTACTATAATATTACCATAATTACCTGAACTATTACTATAATATTACCATAATTACCTGAACTATTACTATAATATTACCATAATTACCTGAACTATTACTATAATATTACCATAATTACCTGAACTATTACTATAATATTACCATAATTACCTGAACTATTACTATAATATTACCATAATTACCTGAACTATTACTATAATATTACCATAATTACCTGAACTATTACTATAATATTACCATAATTACCTGAACTATTACTATAATATTACCATAATTACCTGAACTATTACTATAATATTACCATAATTACCTGAACTATTACTATAATATTACCATAATTACCTGAACTATTACTATAATATTACCATAATTACCTGAACTCTTACTATAATATTACCATAATTACCTGAACTATTACTATAATATTACCATAATTACCTGAACTATTACTATAATATTACCATAATTACCTGAACTATTACTATAATATTACCATAATTACCTGAACTATTACTATAATATTACCATAATTACCTGAACTATTACTGATAATATTACCATAATTACCTGAACTATTACTATAATATTACCATAATTACCTGAACTATTACTAGTAATATTACCATAATTACCTGAACTATTACTAGTAATATTACCATAATTACCTGAACTATTACTATAATATTACCATAATTACCTGAACTATTACTGTAATATTACCATAATTACCTGAACTATTACTAGTAATATTACCATAATTACCTGAACTATTACTATAATATTACCATAATTACCTGAACTATTACTATAATATTACCATAATTACCTGAACTATTACTATAATATTACCATAATTACCTGAACTATTACTATAATATTACCATAATTACCTGAACTATTACTATAATATTACCATAATTACCTGAACTATTACTATAATATTACCATAATTACCTGAACTATTACTATAATATTACCATAATTACCTGAACTATTACTATAATATTACCATAATTACCTGAACTATTACTATAATATTACCATAATTACCTGAACTCTTACTATAATATTACCATAATTACCTGAACTCTTACTATAATATTACCATAATTACCTGAACTCTTACTATAATATTACCATAATTACCTGAACTCTTACTATAATATTACCATAATTACCTGAACTCTTACTATAATATTACCATAATTACCTGAACTCTTACTATAATATTACCATAATTACCTGAACTCTTACTATAATATTACCATAATTACCTGAACTCTTACTATAATATTACCATAATTACCTGAACTATTACTGTAATATTACCATAATTACCTGAACTATTACTGTAATATTACCATAATTACCTGAACTATTACTGTAATATTACCATAATTACCTGAACTATTACTATAATATTACCATAATTACCTGAACTATTACTGTAATATTACCATAATTACCTGAACTATTACTATAATATTACCATAATTACCTGAACTATTACTGTAATATTACCATAATTACCTGAACTATTACTGTAATATTACCATAATTACCTGAACTATTACTATAATATTACCATAATTACCTGAACTATTACTATAATATTACCATAATTACCTGAACTATTACTATAATATTACCATAATTACCTGAACTATTACTATAATATTACCATAATTACCTGAACTATTACTATAATATTACCACAATTACCTGAACTATTACTATATATTACCATAATTACCTGAACTATTACTATAATATTACCATAATTACCTGAACTATTACTGTAATATTACCATAATTACCTGAACTATTACTGTAATATTACCATAATTACCTGAACTATTACTAGTAATATTACCATAATTACCTGAACTATTACTATAATATTACCATAATTACCTGAACTATTACTATAATATTACCATAATTACCTGAACTATTACTATAATATTACCATAATTACCTGAACTATTACTAGTAATATTACCATAATTACCTGAACTATTACTATAATATTACCATAATTACCTGAACTATTACTATAATATTACCATAATTACCTGAACTATTACTATAATATTACCATAATTACCTGAACTCTTACTATAATATTACCATAATTACCTGAACTATTACTATAATATTACCATAATTACCTGAACTCTTACTATAATATTACCATAATTACCTGAACTATTACTATAATATTACCATAATTACCTGAACTATTACTGTAATATTACCATAATTACCTGAACTATTACTGTAATATTACCATAATTACCTGAACTATTACTGTAATATTACCATAATTACCTGAACTATTACTGTAATATTACCATAATTACCTGAACTATTACTGTAATATTACCATAATTACCTGAACTATTACTGTAATATTACCATAATTACCTGAACTATTACTATAATATTACCATAATTACCTGAACTATTACTATAATATTACCATAATTACCTGAACTATTACTATAATATTACCATAATTACCTGAACTATTACTATAATATTACCATAATTACCTGAACTATTACTATAATATTACCATAATTACCTGAACTATTACTATAATATTACCATAATTACCTGAACTATTACTATAATATTACCATAATTACCTGAACTATTACTATAATATTACCATAATTACCTGAACTATTACTATAATATTACCATAATTACCTGAACTATTACTATAATATTACCATAATTACCTGAACTATTACTATAATATTACCATAATTACCTGAACTATTACTAGTAATATTACCATAATTACCTGAACTATTACTGTAATATTACCATAATTACCTGAACTATTACTGTAATATTACCATAATTACCTGAACTATTACTGTAATATTACCATAATTACCTGAACTATTACTATAATATTACCATAATTACCTGAACTATTACTGTAATATTACCATAATTACCTGAACTATTACTGTAATATTACCATAATTACCTGAACTATTACTGTAATATTACCATAATTACCTGAACTATTACTGTAATATTACCATAATTACCTGAACTATTACTGTAATATTACCATAATTACCTGAACTATTACTATAATATTACCATAATTACCTGAACTATTACTATAATATTACCATAATTACCTGAACTATTACTATAATATTACCATAATTACCTGAACTATTACTATAATATTACCATAATTACCTGAACTATTACTATAATATTACCATAATTACCTGAACTATTACTATAATATTACCATAATTACCTGAACTATTACTATAATATTACCACAATTACCTGAACTATTACTATAATATTACCACAATTACCTGAACTATTACTATAATATTACCACAATTACCTGAACTATTACTATAATATTACCACAATTACCTGAACTATTACTATAATATTACCACAATTACCTGAACTATTACTATAATATTACCACAATTACCTGAACTATTACTATAATATTACCACAATTACCTGAACTATTACTATAATATTACCACAATTACCTGAACTATTACTACAATATTACCACAATTACCTGAATGTGAACTTACCACATCCTGAATGTGAACTATTACTATAATACTACCACAATTACCTGAACTATTACTATAATATTACCACAATTACCTGAACTATTACTATAATATTACCACAATTACCTGAACTATTACTATAATATTACCACAATTACCTGAACTATTACTATAATATTTCCACAATTACCTGAACTATTACTATAATATTACCACAATTACCTGAACTATTACTATAATATTACCACAATTACCTGAACTATTACTATAATATTTCCACAATTACCTGAACTATTACTATAATACTACCACAATTACCTGAACTATTACTATAATACTACCACAATTACCTGAACTATTACTATAATATTACCACAATTACCTGAACTATTACTATAATATTACCAGAATTACCTGAACTATTACTATAATATTACCACAATTACCTGAACTAATACTATAATATTACCACAATTACCTGAACTATTACTATAATATTACCACAATTACCTGAACTATTACTATAATATTACCATAATTACCTGAACTATTACTATAATATTACCACAATTACCTGAACTATTACTATAATATTACCATAATTACCTGAACTATTACTATAATATTACAATAATTACCTGAACTATTACTATAATATTACCATAATTACCTGAACTATTACTATAATATTACCATAATTACCTGAACTATTACTATAATATTACCATAATTACCTGAACTATTACTATAATATTACCATAATTACCTGAACTATTACTATAATATTACCATAATTACCTGAACTATTACTATAATATTACTATAATTACCCGAACTATTACTATTATATTACCATAATTACCCGAACTATTACTATAATATTACCATAATTACCCGAACTATTACTATAATATTACCATAATTTCCCGAAGTCTTACTATAATATTACCATAATTACCCGAACTATTACTATAATATTACCATAATTACTCGAAGTCTTACTATAATATTACCATAATTACCTGAACTATTACTATAATATTACCATAATTACCTGAACTATTACTATAATATTACCATAATTACCTGAACTATTACTATAATATTACCATAATTACCTGAACTATTACTATAATATTACCATAATTACCTGAACTATTACTATAATATTACCATAATTACCTGAACTATTACTATAATATTACCATAATTACCTGAACTATTACTATAATATTACCATAATTACCTGAACTATTACTATAATATTACCATAATTACCTGAACTATTACTATAATATTACCATAATTACCTGAACTCTTACTATAATATTACCATAATTACCTGAACTCTTACTATAATATTACCATAATTACCTGAACTCTTACTATAATATTACCATAATTACCTGAACTCTTACTATAATATTACCATAATTACCTGAACTATTACTATAATATTACCATAATTACCTGAACTCTTACTGTAATATTACCATAATTACCTGAACTATTACTGTAATATTACCATAATTACCTGAACTATTACTGTAATATTACCATAATTACCTGAACTATTACTGTAATATTACCATAATTACCTGAACTATTACTATAATATTACCATAATTACCTGAACTATTACTATAATATTACCATAATTACCTGAACTATTACTATAATATTACCATAATTACCTGAACTATTACTATAATATTACCATAATTACCTGAACTATTACTATAATATTACCATAATTACCTGAACTATTACTATAATATTACCATAATTACCTGAACTATTACTATAATATTACCATAATTACCTGAACTATTACTATAATATTACCATAATTACCTGAACTATTACTATAATATTACCATAATTACCTGAACTCTTACTATAATATTACCATAATTACCTGAACTCTTACTATAATATTACCATAATTACCTGAACTCTTACTATAATATTACCATAATTACCTGAACTCTTACTATAATATTACCATAATTACCTGAACTCTTACTATAATATTACCATAATTACCTGAACTCTTACTATAATATTACCATAATTACCTGAACTCTTACTATAATATTACCATAATTACCTGAACTCTTACTATAATATTACCATAATTACCTGAACTCTTACTGTAATATTACCATAATTACCTGAACTATTACTATAATATTACCATAATTACCTGAACTATTACTGTAATATTACCATAATTACCTGAACTATTACTGTAATATTACCATAATTACCTGAACTATTACTGTAATATTACCATAATTACCTGAACTATTACTGTAATATTACAATAATTACCTGAACTATTACTGTAATATTACCATAATTACCTGAACTATTACTATAATATTACCATAATTACCTGAACTATTACTATAATATTACCATAATTACCTGAACTATTACTATAATATTACCATAATTACCTGAACTATTACTATAATATTACCATAATTACCTGAACTATTACTATAATATTACCATAATTACCTGAACTATTACTATAATATTACCATAATTACCTGAACTATTACTATAATATTACCATAATTACCTGAACTATTACTATAATATTACCATAATTACCTGAACTATTACTATAATATTACCATAATTACCTGAACTCTTACTATAATATTACCATAATTACCTGAACTCTTACTATAATATTACCATAATTACCTGAACTCTTACTATAATATTACCATAATTACCTGAACTCTTACTATAATATTACCATAATTACCTGAACTCTTACTATAATATTACCATAATTACCTGAACTCTTACTGTAATATTACCATAATTACCTGAACTCTTACTATAATATTACCATAATTACCTGAACTCTTCCTATAGTATTACCATAATTACCTGAACTATTACTGTAATATTACCATAATTACCTGAACTATTACTGTAATATTACCATAATTACCTGAACTATTACTGTAATATTACCATAATTACCTGAACTATTACTATAATATTACCATAATTACCTGAACTATTACTGTAATATTACCATAATTACCTGAACTATTACTATAATATTACCATAATTACCTGAACTATTACTGTAATATTACCATAATTACCTGAACTATTACTGTAATATTACCATAATTACCTGAACTATTACTATAATATTACCATAATTACCTGAACTATTACTATAATATTACCATAATTACCTGAACTATTACTATAATATTACCATAATTACCTGAACTATTACTATAATATTACCATAATTACCTGAACTATTACTATAATATTACCATAATTACCTGAACTCTTACTATAATATTACCATAATTACCTGAACTATTACTATAATATTACCATAATTACCTGAACTATTACTGTAATATTACCATAATTACCTGAACTATTACTGTAATATTACCATAATTACCTGAACTATTACTGTAATATTACCATAATTACCTGAACTATTACTGTAATATTACCATAATTACCTGAACTATTACTGTAATATTACCATAATTACCTGAACTATTACTGTAATATTACCATAATTACCTGAACTATTACTGTAATATTACCATAATTACCTGAACTATTACTATAATATTACCATAATTACCTGAACTATTACTATAATATTACCATAATTACCTGAACTATTACTATAATATTACCATAATTACCTGAACTCTTACTATAATATTACCATAATTACCTGAACTATTACTATAATATTACCATAATTACCTGAACTATTACTATAATATTACCATAATTACCTGAACTATTACTATAATATTACCATAATTACCTGAACTATTACTGTAATATTACCATAATTACCTGAACTATTACTGTAATATTACCATAATTACCTGAACTATTACTGTAATATTACCATAATTACCTGAACTATTACTGTAATATTACCATAATTACCTGAACTATTACTGTAATATTACCATAATTACCTGAACTATTACTAGTAATATTACCATAATTACCTGAACTATTACTATAATATTACCATAATTACCTGAACTATTACTATAATATTACCATAATTACCTGAACTATTACTATAATATTACCATAATTACCTGAACTATTACTATAATATTACCATAATTACCTGAACTATTACTATAATATTACCATAATTACCTGAACTATTACTATAATATTACCATAATTACCTGAACTATTACTATAATATTACCATAATTACCTGAACTATTACTATAATATTACCATAATTACCTGAACTATTACTATAATATTACCATAATTACCTGAACTATTACTATAATATTACCATAATTACCTGAACTATTACTATAATATTACCATAATTACCTGAACTATTACTATAATATTACCATAATTACCTGAACTATTACTATAATATTACCATAATTACCTGAACTATTACTATAATATTACCATAATTACCTGAACTATTACTATAATATTACCATAATTACCTGAACTATTACTATAATATTACCATAATTACCTGAACTATTACTATAATATTACCATAATTACCTGAACTATTACTATAATATTACCATAATTACCTGAACTATTACTATAATATTACCATAATTACCTGAACTATTACTATAATATTACCATAATTACCTGAACTATTACTATAATATTACCATAATTACCTGAACTATTACTATAATATTACCATAATTACCTGAACTATTACTATAATATTACCATAATTACCTGAACTATTACTATAATATTACCATAATTACCTGAACTATTACTATAATATTACCATAATTACCTGAACTATTACTATAATATTACCATAATTACCTGAACTATTACTATAATATTACCATAATTACCTGAACTATTACTATAATATTACCATAATTACCTGAACTATTACTATAATATTACCATAATTACCTGAACTATTACTATAATATTACCATAATTACCTGAACTCTTACTATAATATTACCATAATTACCTGAACTCTTACTATAATATTACCATAATTACCTGAACTCTTACTATAATATTACCATAATTACCTGAACTCTTACTATAATATTACCATAATTACCTGAACTCTTACTATAATATTACCATAATTACCTGAACTCTTACTGTAATATTACCATAATTACCTGAACTCTTACTATAATATTACCATAATTACCTGAACTCTTACTATAATATTACCATAATTACCTGAACTATTACTGTAATATTACCATAATTACCTGAACTATTACTGTAATATTACCATAATTACCTGAACTATTACTGTAATATTACCATAATTACCTGAACTATTACTATAATATTACCATAATTACCTGAACTATTACTGTAATATTACCATAATTACCTGAACTATTACTATAATATTACCATAATTACCTGAACTATTACTGTAATATTACCATAATTACCTGAACTATTACTGTAATATTACCATAATTACCTGAACTATTACTATAATATTACCATAATTACCTGAACTATTACTATAATATTACCATAATTACCTGAACTATTACTATAATATTACCATAATTACCTGAACTATTACTATAATATTACCATAATTACCTGAACTATTACTATAATATTACCACAATTACCTGAACTATTACTATAATATTACCATAATTACCTGAACTATTACTATAATATTACCATAATTACCTGAACTATTACTGTAATATTACCATAATTACCTGAACTATTACTGTAATATTACCATAATTACCTGAACTATTACTGTAATATTACCATAATTACCTGAACTATTACTGTAATATTACCATAATTACCTGAACTATTACTGTAATATTACCATAATTACCTGAACTATTACTGTAATATTACCATAATTACCTGAACTATTACTATAATATTACCATAATTACCTGAACTATTACTATAATATTACCATAATTACCTGAACTATTACTATAATATTACCATAATTACCTGAACTATTACTATAATATTACCATAATTACCTGAACTATTACTATAATATTACCATAATTACCTGAACTATTACTATAATATTACCATAATTACCTGAACTATTACTATAATATTACCATAATTACCTGAACTATTACTATAATATTACCATAATTACCTGAACTATTACTATAATATTACCATAATTACCTGAACTATTACTATAATATTACCATAATTACCTGAACTATTACTATAATATTACCATAATTACCTGAACTATTACTATAATATTACCATAATTACCTGAACTATTACTATAATATTACCATAATTACCTGAACTATTACTATAATATTACCATAATTACCTGAACTATTACTATAATATTACCATAATTACCTGAACTATTACTATAATATTACCATAATTACCTGAACTATTACTATAATATTACCATAATTACCTGAACTATTACTATAATATTACCATAATTACCTGAACTATTACTATAATATTACCATAATTACCTGAACTATTACTATAATATTACCATAATTACCTGAACTATTACTATAATATTACCATAATTACCTGAACTATTACTATAATATTACCATAATTACCTGAACTATTACTATAATATTACCATAATTACCTGAACTATTACTATAATATTACCATAATTACCTGAACTATTACTATAATATTACCATAATTACCTGAACTATTACTATAATATTACCATAATTACCTGAACTATTACTATAATATTACCATAATTACCTGAACTATTACTATAATATTACCATAATTACCTGAACTATTACTATAATATTACCATAATTACCTGAACTATTACTATAATATTACCATAATTACCTGAACTATTACTATAATATTACCATAATTACCTGAACTATTACTATAATATTACCATAATTACCTGAACTATTACTATAATATTACCATAATTACCTGAACTATTACTATAATATTACCATAATTACCTGAACTATTACTATAATATTACCATAATTACCTGAACTATTACTATAATATTACCATAATTACCTGAACTATTACTATAATATTACCATAATTACCTGAACTATTACTATAATATTACCATAATTACCTGAACTATTACTATAATATTACCATAATTACCTGAACTATTACTATAATATTACCATAATTACCTGAACTATTACTATAATATTACCATAATTACCTGAACTATTACTATAATATTACCATAATTACCTGAACTATTACTATAATATTACCATAATTACCTGAACTATTACTATAATATTACCATAATTACCTGAACTATTACTATAATATTACCATAATTACCTGAACTATTACTATAATATTACCATAATTACCTGAACTATTACTATAATATTACCATAATTACCTGAACTATTACTATAATATTACCATAATTACCTGAACTATTACTATAATATTACCATAATTACCTGAACTATTACTATAATATTACCATAATTACCTGAACTATTACTATAATATTACCATAATTACCTGAACTATTACTATAATATTACCATAATTACCTGAACTATTACTATAATATTACCATAATTACCTGAACTATTACTATAATATTACCATAATTACCTGAACTATTACTATAATATTACCATAATTACCTGAACTATTACTATAATATTACCATAATTACCTGAACTATTACTATAATATTACCATAATTACCTGAACTATTACTATAATATTACCATAATTACCTGAACTATTACTATAATATTACCATAATTACCTGAACTATTACTATAATATTACCATAATTACCTGAACTATTACTGATAATATTACCATAATTACCTGAACTATTACTATAATATTACCATAATTACCTGAACTATTACTATAATATTACCATAATTACCTGAACTATTACTATAATATTACCATAATTACCTGAACTATTACTACAGAGCACCACTTGGTTTCCGAACCCCTTGGGGACGAGACCCGTCGGTTAACATGTAAGTTCGTATACGAGAAATAGAGGGGAAAAAATAAACTAGAAATGTAAAAAGAAATTGTTCTGAAAAATTTACGAAAAAAACTCTAGGGGAAAAAATCGACAGGTTCATAGCGTAAATGCGACCGTGTTTTGTTTGTACTCACCAATAAGTGAAGTCCTGATCCGCTTTATAAAAGTCCTTAATTGTTCCTAACTGATTATTAAGACGACTGGCAAACATCCTCTAGATGTTTCCTGCCAGCCTGCAGGCACATCCTGCCAGCCTGCAGGCACATCCTGCCAGCCTGCAGGCACATCCTGCAGGCACATCCTGGCAGCCTGCAGGCACATCCTGCCAGCCTGCAGGCACATCCTGCCTAAAATATACGATGATGTACTGTACATTTAAGAAACAAATCTGGGTCACAGGTCTGTGGAGTGTGGTTAGGCTTACGGAGTCAGCCGGTCCCTCCCCCACCACCGCCACACCTCCCCCTCTCCCCCCACCCCAAACCCATACACACACACTCTCAAAGGTCACGTGGTTCATGGTTCCCTTCAACACCCATATATCGCTTCCTGCCTGCCTGCCTCCTTCCCAGCCTGCAAGCCTGCCTGTCCAACCTGTCCTCTTAAAAAGAACGTCCACTGTTGCCGTTTGACTCTACGGCTGTTTTTGGACGTTATTTTGTCTTAAACTACGTCTATTTTCGCTTCCATGGACTATCTCTTGTTATACAATGAAATACCACACTCTTATTATTCTATAACTCACTGACTATGCTCTGATATATGTTCTTCAAGTAAAAATACATATATTTTTGCCTTAATTAGGCCATAATCCAGAAAATTCCAGCCCATCGATCTTTATATTTAGGAAAACATCTAATAAATTTGGAAATGAATTTTTCGTTCGCCGACAGTTTCCTGTTACTATTTAGTCTTTTATGCTTTAATGTCGCTGGTCATTGTGACTTTCCCAGGATTTATATATGTTTTGTAGTAGCATTTAGTCACACTACAGTAATTTAACTAATGGGAAACCTTTATAGTCGTCGTAAATTAGTAATAATCATTTATCAAATAATAAATTAGCAAACATGTACAACTTCTTATGTTACGACTTTTCGGGTAGGCCGTTCTGTTTGCTTACAACCCCAATGTTTCAAAAAACACAATACTTTTAATATATAAGTGACTAAGTATGCTCTAATACATGATCCTCAATGAAAATTATGTTTTTTTTTGTTAATTTGTCCATAATGAATAAGATTCGTTACTGTTGATCTTTATATTAAGAAAAACATCTAAGAAATTTGGTATTGAATTTTCGTTCAAATAAAGTTTCCAGTTACTATTTCCTAGTTATCCTTAAATGTTGGTGGTCATTATTTTACTGTTATGTATATAGAAATTTAGCATTATGCATTTATAATACAGAACAATTTGGTCGTTCACTGCCTCATAATTATATAAAATACATTGTGACAAATACTTGATAATTAAAATCAGAGTTTTTTGACAACTATAAAAAATCCTGTTGAAATCATGCCGTTTTGAGTTGTCATACGCTTCTTAGTAAATAATATTGTGTAATGTTTGGCACAATTTATCACTGTATTTACAAACTGTTTAGGTATTAATGTATTCATTTTTTTTAATGTGTAATATGTTACTTCAAGTTCAAGTTCAAGTTCAAGTATGTTTATTGAGATAAGCAATAAATACATCTCAAAAGGATAGAGTAGCTTAGGCTATTTCTACCCCCCTCTACTTCAAGTCCCTCAAGGGGCGCACAAATTCAGTGAGTACAAATAGACATATAGCAGTACAAAAATCCCATTTAACATTGCATACAGCAAGTACAGCATATAATTGTTACATTCTTGGGGCAAAATTCTTGTAGCTCCTAAGTATACTGTCTATTATACCATTATCACACATCCAAACAATTTGATGTGGTACACTATTTATTTCCTTATTTCTATATTTTTCAATAAGGTGACACTCTAATACATAATGTTCTAAGGTGTGGGCGGACGGCATACTACATAATTTACACTCCTTATCTTTTTCACTGACATCAACACCGTATTGCCAGATATATTTATATCCTAATCGTAATCTCATGTAAATTGAATCCTTCCAAGTAGACTTTCCTTTACCATAAGTGAAGGACGAATTTGTATTTATTATTGAATAATTCTTAAGTGTGTTACTACTGTCCACCATTGCCATTCTCTTTATCATTTCTTCACCCTCCTGAATCACCTTGAGTCTTGTTTTTATTTGTTTCAAGGTTAACTGACATACAACATCAACAAGAGTTTTTTCAGTGGCTCTCTTCGCTATGTCATCAACTACCTCATTCAACAGTATTCCCACATGTGAAGGGATCCACATGAATCTTACTTTATACCCAGTTTTTTCTAGTCTCTTAACATTCTCTCTACACTCTATCACAATATTCTGATATACTGGGCGTCTGCTATTTAAAGACTCTAACGCTCCTCTGCTGTCAATAAAGAAGCAAGCATTTTTTCCACATTTGACTACTTCCTGTAGTCCTGCTAATACTCCTTGGAGTTCAGCCTGCGTTGAAGAGACATTGTCAGTTAAGCGGCGTCCAATAACAGTATCTACAGTGCCGATGTCAGTGTACTCCCTGATCAAGACTCCACATCCTGCCTTCCCATCCCTAGCTACTGACCCATCACAATATACATGTAGAGTGTTTTCCGTAGGCAGTTTTCTAATTATACAATCATATGTTGCCCTCAGCTCTCCTATTTCATACATACTTTTTTTCTTATGCAAGGGAGTAATTACTACATCTACATTACAATCCTCCCATGGTGGTGTAAATTTTCTCTTGGGCACAGCAATACACTCTGTAATAACATCATACTTTATAACATTAGAACATAATTTATTCATATATACTCTCTTCTTCATCATACACTGTTCACTACTTCCCACCTTTTGAACCGAGAGGATTAATTCATTAGCTCCCCCACCTCTCATTAATCTAATGGCAGAGGCTACATTTATCTCTGAAATTCTATCCCCAATACTCTGCAGATTCAACTCCATCCTCATTATCTCAATCATAGCATTTCTTGGGCATCCTAAGATAATTCTCATTGCTTCATTTTGTACCTTCTCCAACTTGCCCATCCTACCTTTACCAAAACAAGAAATGACAGGTGCGGCATAATCAATAAGAGATCTTACAGTACTCAAGTATAACATTCGTAGCACAGGGACTCCCACTCCCTTTCCACAGCATGCCAAAGCCTTCAGAGGTTGTAATCTCTTCCGACATTGACCCAACAGTCTGTTCATCTCAGCTTCCAAACTCTCATGGGTATATCCAACATATATGCCTAAATATTTATATATATTAACTCTCTCTAATATTATTCCAATGTAACGGTTCTATTGTTACGTAAAGTATGGTGACAAATAAACACAGACACTAAGATACTATATATATATTTGGTCGAATATACAGAAGTACACAGGTGATACGTTGGTGTGAGTTGAGCGCACTGAGCGTTGGTAGAGTATCTCGCAAGTGTCTGCTCTAGACCACACTTGAAAGTAGACTTAGACTATGTTACTTAATCCTAAACTTCTTTTGCAACATTTATATCAGTTATAAATAATTGTCGCGAAACGGCGTATGAAAAAATACATTTCCCCAAATGAAATTAGTGTATCGGCGATCGAGCGGCCATATTTAACAGTGTATACTCTTGTCAGTTCTGACATTAGTTTTCGATGTACGTATTTCATTTTTGTACCAATGTGTTCGCAATAGAATGTTCTAGAAGAACATAAGTATAAAACGTCACATAAGGATGTGTTCGACCGGCAACATATATAAAAACTACGTCGATTATACTCGTCGTGTCAATAATACAATTGTTTTACCACGCTGATTCAATGCCATACTGTTTTCTCAAATAAGCTCTTCGGCTATTAGAGAAAACGTAAATTTCATGGCGAACATTTGTAAACTATCCCCAAGTAGATCGGATCGAAATTGGAATTTATACAAATATTTATTCTCGTGTTGCCCGCCACTGTCACCCTTGAGTAACCAGAAACGGATATGCAGTAAAAACTAGGCTAACTCAGCCTAATCCTTGCACAAGCCCTCCAGAATTTCTTTATTGAAGATCAGCAAAAAATTATTGCGCAGCTCATGTTATACAGTTTAAGAATGAGATTTCCTTGTTTTAAAGGAATGAAAATAACACTGCCTTAATCTCAGTCGATTAAGTCAGTGTCTGGGATGCTCCCGGTGCCCGTGCCTGGTGCTCGTGCACCAGGCACGGGCGATAGTGTACGTTTAATTGTTCTTTTAGTGTATATAACGGAATAAAATGTAAGACATAGTCTGCAGATCTTTTTCCAGATGTCTTTTATTTTTTTTCTAAAGAAAACTAAGATATTGCGAATTTTGCTTGACAAGTACATTAATTATTAACTTTTTGTCGTTATTATTGTTATAATTAAAAGAATTACACCTTGTTTTTTGCTTATGTACAAAACATAGTCTAATAACCACAGTTCGTTGCCCCTAAATCATCACAAGATAACCAGTTTACTCATGTCATCGCCCCTAAATCAACAAAAACAACCAGTGTATTATTGTAAATAATTATATCTTATGATTTCTTAGCAATGGTAAGACATTTTTAAGACTCTAACCTTCGTAAGAAGGTATGATGTATACGAACTGAACGACCGCGCTTCACAACAAAAACATGGCCACATGAGTTGGATTATTCCGGTAATATTGAACTACTGTTCATTGTTATTAGTTTAACAATACTGTAATGGAATGTCATAAGAGTTAGGGAATGTCATAAGAGTAGTCACAGGGCAACCAAAGATACCCAGCTTCTGGGTACGGGATCTTTGCCCGAAACGCTATGCGTGCTAGTGGCTTTACAATAATAATAATAATTTATTTAGGAAAAATATATACATAGATGCAGAGTTACAGTACAAACATTCTGTTTGATTTATAGATAGAGGTAGTACATACAATACCTAAAGCCACTAGTACGCATAGCGTTTCGGGCAAGATTGTAAAATCATCATTATTCCTATTTTCTCTCTCAACCCCCAGTGTACCATCTCGTATATTAATAAATAAATAACCAGGTTTTTTTATGCGGCTGTGCTGAAAGCCTGACGTAAAATAAATCATTGTGTCGGAGAACAGGAAGCTACAAATTAGGCTTATATTGAGGTTCCCCCCTCCCCCCTTTCCCCCCAATTACGGGTCTGTCTAATTACCACAAGCTACCACAAGCTACACAAGCTTCACAAAGCTTCCTGGCAATACGTTAGTAATGAATAAATATGATATGTTAGGCTGACCTAACCTAACCTAACCTAATCAAACCTAACCAAATCTAACCTAACCAAATCTAACCTAACCAAATCTAACCTAACCAAATCTAACCTAGCTTAACCAAACCAAACCTAGCTTAACCAAACCAAACCTAACCTAACCTAACCGATGCTTGGATCGTCGACTTGATTTGGTGTCACCATTTCTTTATTTTCGTCTAATTTCTTTATAAAGAGATACTTTTTCAGATTAAAATTATGTTTTTTCGTGTTGTACATTCAGTACCAATATTATAATGAGTAAATATATCTTATTTATTCATTACTAACATATTGCCAGGAAGCTATGTGAAGCTTGTGTAGCTTGTGGTAGCTTGTAATTAGACAGACCGCCAGTTACTGGTGGAGTAAATCAGCCTAGCCTACTTCTTCCTAGCATAACCTAGCCAACACTAGCCAAGCCTAGTCTACCCTTGCCTAGCCTAGCAAACAGCCATTGAACCCCCTACTGTTAAGACTCTGCTCTCTGATTGTACCTATGACACCTATTATTAATTTCCTTCTGTATCTTTAGCTCCAGTATGTTGTTATATTATGCTGTGCAAATTTGGGACCTGGCCCTCTAGTATCTTACATATATGTATTATTTGATACCATTCTTGTCTCCTGTCCAGAGAGTACATTTTGAGAGCTTTGAGACGGTCTCAATTATTTAGATGTTTTATCATTTATATGTTTGCTGTTTATGGTCTCTTTATTTCCTCTAATTCAGAGATTTCTCCTTTTCAGAAAGGGGGAGTCAGTACCGAGCAATACTCAAGATGGGACAGCACCAGTTATTTGAATAGTATTAGCATTACTGTGGGTGGGGTCTTTGAATTTTAACATTCTCATAAACCATTCCATTATTTTTCTGGCCGCCTCTATATTTGCTCGGTTATGTTCACAAAGTGTGAGGTCGTCAGACGTCGTAATTCTCAGATCTCTTGCATGTTTTTTCCTTCTTAGAGTAGGTCTGATTGTCCTGTGTTCCTTGTTTCATTTAATTTCCTCGTTTCTACCATACTTCAGCACCTGTAACTTATCACTGTTAAAATCATGTTATTTCTGTTTTTTCAATGTCTCCTACAGTGCCAATTTTCTTGTGTCTTCTGTATCATCTGTAGAGTTTCATTGTTCAAATGTGTTATAAAATACATGCACCACCATCTTAGTGGTGCATATATGCATTCTACCTTGCATTTATATGCAAGGTAGAAAAATTTGCATGAAAAAATATATATGAAAAATATGCATTTTTGTTTTTTTATAATTAATCTAAACTGATGCTATTGTATATCTGTTAATAATTTATTTTTGTTTTTTTAGGTAAAATTTAAATCAGACAACATTATCAATTGCAACATTACAACATTGTCAACAATTCTATCTGAGAGAACATTACAGCAATGGCTTCCAGTAATTCAAGTAAGTTACATTATAATTGTGATTTGTTTATAATATATACTTTAAATTTTATTTTTGTATGTTATTAATTTTATTTGGGTGTAAGTTCATATTATCATTAGATATAGAGTATAAAAACTTAATTTTGTTTTGTCAATTTTGTCTGTTAGAATTGCATATCTATTTCAAACTTTATTAATACCACAAAATGTTAGTTAAGTTGAATATTAATTTAATGTTATTGGAAGATCAAAAAACTTAGTCAAATAAGTATTTGAGTCCCAATTCAATTATTTGCAGTTCACAAATTGCAATTTTGATTTACATTGAAAATTCCAGATTATTATTCTCTTATTTAAACATATTAAATTTGGTTTACTTGTGTAATTAATAAAATCTGGTGCTGTACAGGTTCTCAATAATACAATCACAATTCTCCGCTCAGTCTTCTGTAGCACTGTACTGCTTTGTGGTCTTTCATTATGCTGCTACTGTGTTTTTTGTACCACTGTATTACATTTTAAACATTTTACTCTTTTTTTATGATTGCCCAGATTATCTTTATTTACAGGCCAGAAGAAACCTTTCCAGCGGTGTTGTCCCATCTGCAGTAATGGCATTAGTGTTCGTCGACATTTCTGCAACTGTGGACACAGCTTTATAGATGAAAAGCGTAAGGATGATGTAGAGCGGGAGGAGAAATATAAGGAAATGGGTCGAAGAGCTGCTAAGCATCAAAACCTTTGCAGATCATTTAAAGCCATGAAAAAATCTGTAAGTATTTCATGCATTCTGTTATTTCTTCAATTAGAATTGTATCATATTGTATTAATATCCATTCTGTTAGGTTTTAAATTTTCCCACAAATAAACAGATTTTAAGCCATTTGATAATTAATTAGTATTAACATTTTCAATTTTGATGTATACTGTACTTATTGATGTTAATAATAAAGTAATGTGCATTATATAAGTATTTCTGTGTTATTTTATATTTTTTTAATTTCCATTAGTTATGTAATTATACTTTAATGATATAACTATCAGTAGGTCTCTTAAACTAGGTAAGACAAGTACATCTTAAGCTACTTCGGTACTTCTGCACTTTTGCAGATGTACCCAATGCTGTATGAGGGAGGGATGCTGTCTGTTTCAGAAGCTTATGGTTATCCCATCTTATATTCTGTAATCATAAAGTTAATCTCTTTTTTTTTATAATTGAAGCCATATCTCTTGAACACTGTGTTCAAATTAACACTAAAAATATTTTAGTTATATTTGTAACTATTTTGTTGTATTGCAGGTCTCTAAACTACAAGGTGGTGGTTATCAAGTTGCTGTCATCTATTTTAAGGTCTTGAGGTTATCTTGAGATGATTTCGGGGCTTTAGTGTCCCCGCGGCCCGGTCCTCGACCAGGCCTCCACCCCCAGGAAGCAGCCCGTGACAGCTGACTAACACCCAGGTACCTATTTACTGCTAGGTAACAGGGGCATTCAGGGTGAAAGAAACTTTGCCCATTTGTTTCTGCCTCGTGCGGGAATCGAACCCGCGCCACAGAATTACGAGTCCTGCGCGCTATCCACCAGGCTACGAGGCCCACGAGGTCGGCAATAGAAATACCACAAAGGGCATGCTACCAGGAAGTGGTCTGTCAAGCAAAAATGTTAATAATCTCACCGAATTGTTTTATCTTGGTAATTATTATTATTATTATTTTGCATAAGCTAACAATGAAAATCATAAAACCTGCATGTTCCTTTGTGTTGGCAATAATGAAAAGCATTTACATAGTACTGTAGTTTAGTTCATATATTATGCATCCCATATCCATGTTGTTAGCGGTAGTGGAAATGGTTGCAGAGGCACATAATTAATTGGCTCCGGGACTGAACCAAGCAATTCATTTTAGCTAAGCAAGTTTCAATCTTGATGACCTAATTACATAATTCCATGCACATCACTACATTGACAAGGGGCTCGAGACCGACCATGAGTACAGATTTTAAATTAAGCAACTGACATGTGTGGAGAGCTAGTGTCACAATTGATATGTTTATCTTGCACACTGCCTCCATCCAGTGGACAGCGGTGGATAGGTTACAATCACTTAGTTACTACATACAGTTAGCAAACTGGTGATATTTGACCAAGATTTCTGGCAGCAGATCATTTTGAATGAAATATTTCCTCATGTCTTGAACATTTGTTATAGAATTATCCGAATTCACATTTCTTTTTTCACTCCATCACATAGTGGAGGAGGGTGTGCAAATAATTTTGACACACTTTACTTTGCATCAGGTCTATATCATCAGATAATGAGACTTCCTTTACATATGGGTACCAAAATTCCCATAATGACATAGTTAATCATTGCTGCCAAATTTCACATTTCAGTGTTTCTTTCAATTAAAGTTTTTTGGAGGACATATTTTGTAATGATGATACCATATTAAATTTACGCATGTTTCTTAATTTTCAGCATACATGCAGGACAATGGATCAAGTGTCAACAAGATACCAACAAATAATATAGATGCCCAAGAAGATATCAACATCAGTGAGGCAAAAGAAAAGAATGGGGAGCAAGAGCTTAAGTTAAAGAAAATGAAGAAAAAACGAAGACTGTCTGAAGATTCAACTATTAAAGGTAATAAAAACTCATTCTTCGTTTTTTAAATTCAAAGCAAAACTTGTATATATTTTAGACAAGTTTTTAGGTTCCACAATTACATTACTGATTTGTTGTATAAAGTAGTTGTATTTTATACAGCTGATGAGTCACAATATTGTTGCTGAAGAATGTTGTCTTAACCACACACAAAAAGATGAAAATACAAAGACGTTTCGGTCCGTTCTGGACCACTATTAATTCAATTATTAGTTGTATTATACTTGACTGCTGATATAATTTATTTCATGTATTCCAGTTCACAGTAATATTAAAATTAACATCAGAGCCTGACGGCTCAGTGGACAGTGCTCTGGGTTTGTAATCCTAAGGGTCAAGGTTCTATTTTTATTAGATGCTGAAACAAATGGGCAGTTTCTTTTGCCCTGATGCACCTATTCACCTAACAGTAAATAGGTACTTGGGAGTTAGACAGCTGATATGAGCTGCTTACTGGGAATGTGAGTGTTAAAATTAGGATTAAGGACTTGCCCAAAAAGCTATGCATGCTAGTGTCTGTTCAAGAATGTAAGAAATCTTTTATATATATATATATATATATATATATATATATATATATATATATATATATATATATATATATATATATATATATATATATATATATACATACACATATATATATGTCGTACCTAGTAGCCAGAACTCACTTCTTGCCCTACTATGCAATCCCCGATTTGCCTAATAGGCCGATTGATTTACTTTATTTTCAATAAATTGTTTCCAATTAGTTTATTTGAATTATTATTATTATATTATATTAGGAACATAAATTATTGACTTAG
>NC_091157.1:52355878-52375878 GCF_040958095.1 Procambarus clarkii
AGGGGAATTTTTCCAGAAACCCCGCAGTTTAAATAAGAGATTTTGTCTGAACCTGGTCAGACATTTATTCACATAAACATTTGATTTACTAGAGACTGCAGATTTGAAAAGGTCTAACTTGCGGAAGCAGCTATCTAGTTTAACTCAAATTCTCCTGTTATTTATACCCTCCTGTTGATTTGATACCCACTCTATAAGCTGATTTGATGTCACTAGTTTTGATTGAATATTTTGATCATATCTTGGATATTTTGATCTTTGGGGAATATATTTCAATATTTGGATCATACCTTGGATCATTTGGTCTTGGGGGAAAGACCATCATGCATTCATTCATTAATTCATGATGGTCTTGGGAGAAGTTTGTGAATGAATGAATGGAGGTTTTGGGGAGGCTTCAAGTGTGCTTTTTGGACCTGGCGAGTCTTTGGTTCCTGTCCCATCTCAAGAATATCTGATCATATATTCAAAGCTCTTTTTGTTATTTGGCAGTCTACCAGCTGTCAACTATTTGTTGTGATGTGTTTTGTTAATATATATTTTGTTTAGAATATACTGTATGGAAACCAGGGATACAAATATTGTATAGCTACAAATATAAAAAAAAATAATTTAAATATAAAGTACTTGTTATATATTCTCAAATAATTATTATATAAGTGTGCAATGAATTGATGTGTGCTGTATTTGCAGAGCATCAAATCATGTAGATGGTAGGGCAAGTACCTTGAGGTGCTTCCGGGGCTTAGCGTCCCCGCGGCTCGGTCGTCGACCAGGCCTCCTGGTTGCTGGACTGATCAATCAGGCTGTTGGATGCGGCTGCTCGCAGCCTGATGTATGAGTCACAGCCTGGTTGATCAGGTATAATTTGGAGGTGCTTATCCAGTTCTCTTGAACACTGAGGGGTTTGCCAGTTATGCCCCTTATGTGTAGCGGAAGCGTGTTGAACAGTCTCAGGCCTCTGATGTTGATAGAGTTCTCTCTCAGAGTACCTGTTGCACTTCTGCTTTTCAATGGGGGTATTCTGCACATCCTGCCATGTCTTCTGGTCTCATGTGATGTTATTTCTGTGTGCAGGTTCGGGACCAGCCCCTCTAATATTTTCCACGTGTAATTTATTATGTATCTCTCCCGCCTGTGCTCAAGGGAGTACAGATTTAGGCTCTTTAGTCGGTCCCAATAGTTTAGATGTGTTACTTTTTTTACTGAGTAATAATTTTTACTGATGGTTTACTGAGTGGATTCTAGCAGTAAAGGTTCTCTGCACGCTCTTCAGGTCAGCAATTTCTCCAGCTTTGAAAGGGGCTGTCATTGTGCAGCAGTACTCCACTCTAGAGAGCACAAGCATTTTGAAAAGTATCATCATCGGTATAGGATCTCTAGTGTGAAAAGTTCTTGTTATCCAACCTGTCATTTTTCTTGCAGTTGTGACGGCTACTTTATTATGTTCTTTAAAGGTAAAGTCTTCAGACATGAGTACACCCAGATCCTTGACATTGCCTTTTCGTTCTATGTTATGATTTGCTCGAGTTTTTTACGTGGTTGCCGTTTTTATATTTTCATTTTGTCCATAGCGCATGAGCTGGAACTAATCTTCGTTAAACACCATATTATTTTCTGTAGCCCATAGAAAGACCTGATCTACATCTGATTGGAGGTTTGCTGTGTCCTCTATGTTGCCTACTCTCATGAAGATCCTAGTGTCATCTGCAAAGGATGATACAGTGCTATAGGTTGTGTTCTTGTCTATGTCCGATATGAGGATGAGAAAAAGTACTGGAGCAAACACAGTACCCTGGGGGACTGAGCTCTTCACGGTTGATGGGCTGGATTTTATTTTGTTGACTATTACACATTGTGTTCTGTTAGTCAGGAAATTGTAGATCCATCTACCTATTTTTCCGGTAATTCCTTTTGAATGCATTTTATGTGCAATAACACCATGGTCATTTATCAAAAGCTTTTGCGAAATCTTTGTAAATTACATCAGCATTTTGTTTGTCTTCCATAGCATCTAATGCCATATCATAGTGGTCCAGCAACTGCGACAGGCAAGAGCGCCCTGTTCTGAAACCATGTTGTCCGGGGTTATGCAGATGCTGTGATTCCATGTATTTTGTGATCTTACTTCTTAGCACTCTCTCAAAATTTTTTATGATGTGCGATGTTAGTGCTATCGGTCTAATTTTTTGCCTCTGCCTTATTTCCTCCTTTATGAAGTGGTGCTATCTCTGCTGTTTTTAGTATATCAGGGATAACGCCAGTATCTAGGCTTTGTCTCCACATAATGTGGAGGGCCTGTGATAGTGGTATTTTACAGTTCTTGATGAATATGAAGTTCCAAGAATCCGGGCCTGGTGCAGAGTGCATAGGCATACTGTTTATGGCTTCTTCAAAATCCAGTGGGGATAGGGTGACGTCTGATATATGATTTGATGTTGGTATCATATCCATGAAAAACTCATTTTGGTTAGAAATCTTTAGTGCGTTTAATGGCTCGCAGAAAACAGTCGTATTGCTTCCTCAATAGCTCGCTCATTTCTTTGTTGTCATCGGTGAAAGTGCCATCTCCCTTTCGCAGGGGCCCGATACTAGATGTGGTTTTTGATCTTGATTTTGCATAGGAGAAAAAATATTTCGGATTCCTCTATTTCACTGATGGCCTTTTGCTCTCTTTGCCTCTCCCGGGTTTTGTATGATTCTTGTAGCTTGAGTTCAATTGTTTCTATTTCTCTACATAACCTTCTTCGCCGTTCTTGAGATAGGGTGCGACTCAAGTTGTTCCGCGATTCGCTTTCTTTGCCTATATAGGGAACGACGTTCTCGTTCCAATCTGCATCTCTTCTTCTTTTTTCTTAGGGGTATGCGGTTTAAACATATTTTTAGTGCTACTGAGCTTATTTTTTCCAGGCACTGGTTCAGATATGCATTTTCTAGCTGTTCTTCCCAGTTTATTTCTGTGCAGTCCTTGTTTATTTGCTCCCAGTTTATCTATTTATTATTGAAGTTGAATTTGCTGAAATCTCCTCCACCGGGAATCTGGACTGGTTTTGAAGGTCTATTCCCCATGGTTGTCATAACTTCAATTAAGTTGTGATCTGAGTAACAGGTATTTGTTATCATTATGTTCCTGATCAATTCATCATTATTAGTGAAAATTTTGGTCCAGCGTGTTCTTTATAGTTGATTTTTTTATTTGCTGGTTTAAGGCAAACCTGTCGCACATCCGTAGCAGGTCATTTGCATGTGCCTGTTCATTTAGGCTACTTCCTGGTATTCTTTCTGATATTACTGTATTAGCCAGGTGCCGTAGGTTGAAGTCCCCAAGCAGGATGATGTTCGGAGCTGGATTTGTGAGGTTTTCCAAGCAGTGTTCTATTTTCATTAGTTGGTGTTTAAACTGCTGAGGGTTTGCCTCCGGTGACTTATATACAAAGACAATAAGTACATTTAGGATCTCTATTTTGATTATCAGCACTTCCACCATATCATTTGAGGTGTTTAGCAGCTCAGTACAGATGAGTGTGTCTTTGATGTAGAGGCTGACCCCACCCTGAAGCCGGTGTTTCCTATCACATTTGAAAAGATTGTACTCTGAGATCCATATTTCACCATCATGGTAGTCCGGCATTCCGGCAATATTTCTTATAGTCGCTGGGAGGACGTTGAACAACCGCGGACCTCTGATGTTTATACAGTGCTCTGATTGTGCCTATGGCACCTCTACACTATTTGGAAGAATACACACACACTGGGTACTGGGGTGGGCCTACCTCCAAATGGCCCCTTGGTAAAAGTAAACCAATTTTAACTCAAATAATCTATGCTAGGATTCTTGGAAACCATTGTGGCACCACAATTGCCCTTCTTGGTCTCTGTCTACCGATTGTTGTAATGCCTGGTGGCCTCTGTCTACAGACTACTATGGTTCCAAATTTCTGTGATTTTGGTGTTTTGTTTTTTGCAAGAAATAAATATTTATTATATATGTTATGTTTTCCACATTTTCAGCACATCAGTGTCTACTTACTGCTGAAGCAAGTACCTTCATCAGGGTTCCCAAAGATCATATCTTAGAAGGGTCGAAGACGTCCATTATTTTGAAGCCATCAAATAGAAAAGAAGAAAGAAATAATTTGAAGATAGTCAAGAAGGAAGATGTATCTGTTGGAAGAGGGCAAGTCATGATGGTTCAGAAGAAAATAACGCACAATTTGTCTGATAGCAGATAATAAACTATTTTTTGATAATGTAATTGAGTCAGAGGTGACTCCCATCAATCTTACTTCCTTTACAGAACAATATAATTTCTATGAAAAAATTCCTAAGTATTTATGTAACATATATGATATATTTTTTTAATAAAATCAATAAACTTGTGTTTAAAGTCAGTAGTCCATATATTAATTTATCAATTCATCCTTGTGCAGTATGTGCAGTACCACAGCCTGGGTGTGGTACTGCACATACTGCACATGTGTGCTTCTCTCAGAAGTTCCTGTTGCACCTCTGCTTTTCAACGGGGGTATTCTGCACATCCTGTCATACCTTCTTGTTTCATGTGATGTTATTTACGTGTGCAGGTTATTTCTGTGTGATGGTTGTAATTTCAGATTTTTGTTGATTAATTTGGAGTAGGGGTAATTAAGGGTGGTGGGTCCCCAAGCACAGTTATATATATATATATATATATATATATATATATATATATATATTAGTATACTTTGGTAGCAGTCTTTCCTTTAGACATATTATTAAATATGACCGGAAAAGTAAGATTAATAATTCTAACACGAATTTTCTCAATATTTCTTATGTTTCTTTTCACTGTTGATGTTAACTGAAAAATCAATTCTCCAAAATTCATTTTTATTTCTAGTCTGACGCGATACTTGAACGCGTTTTGTAATAACTTATTACATTTTCAAAGAATTTTAGTTTACACACACACAACTATAACCTGCAAACACTAAACAGAGTTCTTACTTATGCTATGATTTAAACAGCTTTCATTTTATACCCGCATATCACCTCACCCAAAATGACGAGGTCGTGCGATGCGTGGGAGGAGGAAAGGAAGGCTGGTAGAACAATTTGGGAGGCTGTGTGGACACTAAGGCCGCTGAGTCTTACAGGAAGGGTTGCTTGCTCCCACTGAGAGTCGTCCAATGGCAGGTTAAGGACTTTCACCAGCATGGACCTCAGAAGGGTGTCATACACATTTAACTTAGGGCTGCTGTAGGATGGAGAACATCTCAGAAAGTAGGTCAACTTAGGGAGAGACAGGCATCTTGTGAGGAGAAAGAAAGCATCATGGGCATCAATCTTGTCAATCCTGTCCAGCATTCTCTTTTGATCAGTGATTTTTGCATCCAGGACCTCCTCGATTGCTCGTGGGCCAATGGAGGCACCCAAGAGAGTGCAGTCCGGTGGCTCGACAACGAGAATTTCTGGAAGAACATTTTGTATTTGCCCAGTGATGTCTGGGTTGCTGGAGATTATTTCACATTTGGACGCATTGAGAATGAGGCCTAAGGCTGCTTCCTGCTCCTGGATTTTCCTTATATCCTCCAAAATGGTTTCCAGGGTTCCAGCGAGAGTGCCATCATCCAGGTACCAGATGTGTAGCTCGCTTGTCAGACTATCAGTGACCTCTTTGATAGCTAGGCAGAAAAGGAGGGGGGCTAAGGGGTCACCTTGTTGGACACCTTCACAGGAGTTTATTTCATGCTCCTATCTATATATATATATATATATATATATATATATATATATATATATATATATATATATATATATATATATATATATATATGAAATATATATATATAATATATATATATATAAAATATATATATATATATATATTTTATATATATATATACAGTATATATATATAAAATATATGTCGTACCTAGTAGCCAGAACTCACTTCTCAGCCTACTATGCAAGGCCAAATTTGCCTAGTAAGCCAAGTTTTCATGAATTAATTGTTTTTCGACTACCTAACCTAACTTTTTCGGCTACCTAACCTAACCTATAAAGATAGGTTAGGTAGGGTTGGTTAGGTTCGGTCATATATCTGCGTTAATTTTAACTCCAATAAAAAAAATTTGCCCCATACATAATGAAATGGGTAGCTTTATCATTTCATAAGAATAAAATTAGAGAAAATATATTAATTCAGGAAAACTTGGCTTATTAGGCAAATCGGGCCTTGCATAGTAGGCTGAGAAGTGCGTCCTGGCTACTAGGTACGACATATATATATTTATATATATATATATATATATATATATATATATATATATATATATATATATATATATATATATTATATATATATATATATATATATATTATATATATATATATATATATATATATATATATTTATATATATATATATATATATATGTCGTACCTAGTAGCCAGAATGCACTTCTCAGCCTACTATGCAAGGCCAAATTTGCCTAATAAGCCAAGTTTTCCTGAATTAATATATTTTCTCTAATTTTTTTCTTATGAAATGATAAAGCTACCCATTTCATTATTTATGAGGTCAATTTTTTTTTTATTGGAGTTAAAATTAACGTAGATATATGACCGAACCTAACCAACCCTACCTAACCTAACCTAACCTATCTTTATAGGTTAGGTTAGGTTAGGTAGCCGAAAAAGTTAGGTTAGGTTAGGTTAGGTAGGTTAGGTAGTCGAAAAACAATTAATTCATGAAAACTTGGCTTATGAGGCAAATTTGGCCTTGCATAGTAGGCTGAGAAGTGCGTTCTGGCTACTAGGTACGACATATATATATATATATATATTTATATATTTATATATATATATATATATATATATATATATATATATATATATATATATATATATATATATATATTTATATATTTATATATATATATATATATATATATATATGTCGTACCTAATAGCCAGAACGCACTTCTCAGCCTACTATGCAAGGCCCGATTTGCCTAATAAGCCAAGTTTTCATGAATTAATTGTTTTTTCGACTACCTAACCTACCTAACCTAACCTAACCTAACTTTTTCGGCTATCTAACCAAACCTAACCTATAAAGATAGGTTAGGTTAGGTTAGGTAGGGTTGGTTAGGTTCGGTCATATATCTACGTTAATTTTAACTCCAATAAAAAAAAAAATGACCTCATACATAATGAAATGGGTAGCTTTATCATTTCATAAGAAAAAAATTAGAAAAAATATATTAATTCAGGAAAACTTGGCTTATTAGGCAAATCGGGCCTTGAATAGTAGGCCAAAAAGTGAATTCTGGCTACTAGGTACGACATATATATATATATATATATATATATATATATATATATATATATATATTTATATATATATATATATATTTATATATATATATATATATTTATATATATATATATATATATATATATTTATATATATATATATATATATTTATATATAATATATTTATATATATATATATATATTTATATATATATATATTTGTATATATATTTATATATGTAATTTTTTATTAAACCTAAAAGGGGTACCACCTCTTGTGCAAATGTAGGGACACAGCCACGGAGAAGAAAATAAAGAGTACTCAGAGAAGACCTTGTGGATCCTCACTGAACACTTTCATCTTGTCTACCACCCTATTCTTTTAGTATGTGTGTAACTTTATTTTAATATTTCATTACACAAAAAGGGTTACAACATTGGTTACATGCTTTGTACAAGGCTACTCATCACAGGTTCTAGAGTTCCTCCAGCTCCTCAGATGGCAGGCTGGAGCCATGGATGCAGTGAGCATTTCCTCTGTGGATCGCCACACTAAGGCGCTGAAAGTGGAGCAATGGGTCAAAATTGTAGTGGTGATCAAGATCTCTAGATTAAGAGCCCAATACTGTCACCATGGTGACACTGTTGGGCAGCGCCACTCATCCTGTGACTGGACTCACCAATACTGTCCATCCCAATACTGTCACTATGAATATAGTGACAGTATTGGGCAGTGCCACTCATCATGTGAGTGGACACACCACCATAGGAGCTTGCCAATAGGAAGCAAACCCTTCATCGTTCATCCTGTCACTTGTACCCAGACACAGCTGGGACTTTCTTAACTGTCTCAAGTGAACAGCTTTGCAAACAAAAAATTAACATTCGTCAACCTTTAAAATTGTACGTTATCTTGCGGGTGCAAAATGGGGAAATATTTTAAGAACAGTATGTATATGTGACAACCACATTTGTCCTGATAATTTTTTTCAAGCTGGAATTTAAAAGTTCTTGAGAATTTTTGCATTTACGAATTCGTTGGGTAGGCAGTTTCAATGGGGTTCTTAACCCTATGTATTCAAAAGCATCTGTTGTTACTCCTACATTGTGGCTTGTTGAGCTTGAAACCTTTGCTCTTTGTTCGTGTTACATCTGACCTTTTGAAGAAATTGAATGAATCAATATCCTCCAAATTGTTCAGTATTTTAAAGGTTTCACTCTAATACTCTCGCATTTGCATATCTCTAAGCATATAGATTAGATTTAGATTTAGATTAGATTTTCAATTCAGGTAAAGGTACATACATTGCAGATGAGTTACAAAGGGAAAGACAAGGGCTAGCGTTCACTAGCTCTATTGGAATAGAAACATCTGCAAGACAAGTGTTGGCAAAAATTCAGATAGCTAAGGGGACAGAGCCCGGCCTGCGGCTCACAAAGACCCCCAGGGTAAGGCTGAAGAACTAATACACAAGTTGAGTGATGCAGCATCATCCTCCTCCCTCCCTGCATAAGTAAGCAGGGAACAGCTCCTCCGACAAAATGACAGAAGGATTAGGATAACAAGAGCACAATCTAGTGATGACGAGTATGAGGAACCAATCACAACCCAGGAAGTAAAGGGGGCTATGAAAAGGATAAAATTACAGCACCTGGTGAGGATGGCATCACCTACGACATACTCAATGCGCTGGTGAAGTGTCTGGGAACCCAATACTCCACCTGTTTAACAAGTCATTCCTAAGTGGAGTGTTGCCCACACAATGGAAACATGCAATAATTGTTCCCATACCGAAACCCAATGACCCTGGTTATTACAGACCTATCAGTCTCATGTCATGCACTTGCAACATGTTCGAAAGGATCATCCGAAACCGACTATTGCACAAAATACGCAGGTTAGGGGATGTGGGTCAATGGATTTGTTAAAGGACGGAGCACAGCAAATTGTATAGTTAATTATCTGCCTAATGACACAGCTAAGTACTCCCAATAAACTCTCTCCTTGGGGCAAATATTTTAAATTTAAAATACAATACCCAAAGCCACTAATACGCATAGCGTTTCGACCAAATATATACGAAGTAAAACCCAAACAAAAACCCATTACAGCAGAGTATGACCCATAAAAGATGAGACTAACAATGCAACCCATCCTCGACTCTAGTCCATTACATTCAGCGGTCGACCCCACAGACGCATTCATAAATTTTAACATGCTGTTCATTCAAAACGGGAATTTTCTCAAGTATAAATTAATATTATAATATATTGGCATTTTGTGTATATATAGGCATAGGATAGGTTAGGTCAGATGTTTAGGTTCTGTTGGCGTTTATTTGTATTTGTAGTACGTGGGTGAAGCATTGATAGTGTTGTGATTCGAACAAACTTCGTCAGTGAAGCACTTGTTCCGGATATGTTCGAACGTCAGCAGTTGTGAGTCGTGTGTAAACCGCTTTTCATTCATAAACAGGGGGTTTGGCGGGTGCATGGAATCACTTTTGGATCTTTGTTTGGAGGACGGGCTGAACAATGTTAATTTTAAGTTGCACGATAAAAGGGCAGCAAACACACTGATCGAATACTTTACATCACTGTTCACACTAGAAAGCTTGAATGACATCCCATCACCGACACAAATGTTTGTCGGAGGTAAAGAGAATGAATTAAGGGAAATACCAATTACACGCTACACAATCAGGAAGAGCATTGACAAACTAAAAAGACTCAAAAGCCCAAAGTGTGAATGTATTTCAGTCCCAAGTCGTAAAGGAACTGAACTGGCAAATTCACTATGTTTGTCAGTGAAACTCCTTTTCAGAAAATCCCTGGACCATTATCACCTGTTGAAGGTGATAATGAGACCTTACTAAGTGATCTAAATGAACTTCAAAAATGGTCAGATGACTGACAAATGCTTTTTAATGTCGATAAATGCTAGCCCTTACATGTGGGCCACAACAATCCACTTCAGAACTACCAAATTGACAGCACTACCTCACAACAGATAGATGAAGGAAAGGGCGTTTGAGTCAGAATGCATCATTTCGCCTTCTCGCCATGCCCTGTGGCTGGGGGGATTGGTGCCCTGAAGCTACATCAACACCCTATACCCCCCCGAAGTGGCAAGGGGAGTTAGGGGACAATAATATTGCTCAACAAGTGGAAGAGGTAATTAAAAAAAATCATACCAGAGCTTCATCTCTCGTATCAGGAATGGATGTTGGCCACTAGGGTAACAACACTGCAGACCAGGCATGACAGGGCGGATCTCATAGAAACCCATAAAATACTAAATTTGGAGGATGTCAATCCGGACAGTTTTTTCAAAAGGTCAGACGTAACACGAACGAGGAGCAACGGATTCAAGCTCAAGAAACCACAATGTAGGACAGAAAACCAAAGATGCTTTCACCCATAGGGTTGTAAACCCGACGTGGAATCGCCTACCCGCACATGGCATAACTCTGCTTGGTATTAAAATGCTGTAGCGGGTAATCCTTATACTCGCTCCATTATCTCATTATCTTAATAGCATAACTAATTAGCACTAATTACAGAAGCTACAATCCTTTCCCCAATTACAGGTAATACTCTTCTCAGCTTGTTGGAGGGAGCTGAGGTGTAATTACCATATAAGCAAGCGATATGAGGAATGGAGGACAGTACAATTTCCCCATTCAACAATGTAGTACTCGGCGTGTACAGTTCTAATCGACCCAAGACGCTACAGCTTCGACACAGAGCAGACAGCAGACTATGACCGCATCGAGCCGCCACGCTCTCGCTCCCCGAGTTCAGACACAATTTGCCATTTGCCATTATCTTAATTTTATTGTACATGTGCTTGGGGTTCTACTACCCAAAATCATGCATGTCCCCTAATTATGCCATACAAATCTGCTATTAGAACTTTTACCTGAATAAACATTTAATATTCTTTATGTAAAGTAGTACTGTTAATTTAGTACTTGTGACGTGGATTGTTATGCCCATATACAAGATCTTGCATTTAATTATAATTTACATTATAATTTGATGATGTGGTTTGTAATATTTTCATCTATGTTATTGGTATATATGACAAAACCTCATGTAAATCAGGTAGGTAGGTAGGTGTGTGGCAGTCCGTCTAATTACCCAAAGCTTCTTAGTACAGTATACGTAAGTAATGAAACTCTACGATATATTTACTCACTATATTGTTGGTGCTGAATGTAGAACATCATGAAAAAAAACTTATTTTTACTCTAAACTAACATAATTTTATAGCAAAATTGGAATCATCTAATTACCCAAAGCCATAACATTCTCTCTTTAGCGCATTTATTATGCACCCTATACCCATCTTGTGAGCCGAAGTGGAAAGAGATACAGAGGCTTATTTATTGTAATGTTCCTGCATGCCAATGTGAGAAGGAATCCACAACATTTTTATATTTACCCTCTTGCTAAGTATTCTTATATATCTATGTCTAGCTTCCAAGACAAGCACGTTATTACATGATTGCAAACTGTTTATTGCTCGTAGTGAAGAAAGGGAGTCAGAAATAATTAAGCTGTCTACTTCAGTGTTGTCAATAATTTCGAGTGCTACCAGGCTTAGAATGTAGACTTCCTGTGTTGAACTGCGAGTTAAGTTTCGTATAATTTCGTTATAAAATATGATTATTTCAGAGTAAAAATGTGTATTTCCATGTTCTACATTCAGTACCAACATTATAGTGAGTAAATATATCATATTTCTTCATTACTTACGTAATGCTAGAAAGCATCATCTCAAATGAAGTAGTTTCCTGAACCTACTGGGCCATCATATCTACACTTGAAACTTTGTATGGAGTCTGCCTCCACAACATCACTTCCTGATGCATTCCATTTGTCAACTACTGATACTAAAAAAGTTTTCTGTATCTCATTTGGGCACTCATTTTTCATGTTTACCTTTTTTTTGTGTGTGTTTTTTGAAGGAAAGCAAAGAAATTGCACATAACTACAACTACAATTTATTTAATAAGCATTTCTAAACTAAACAAAACTTTGAGGGTAATTAATAAAAATAAAAACTAATTTGAAAACAAATCTTTCTTGAGCAACATAAGGATGCAAAATTAACATGACGATGATTTGGGCAAAGAACATTTGCCAACCCAGGGGTAGAGAATACTTGTTATTTTCTCTTTGCTTTGCTACTTAAAGCTACTCAAATCAAAGGGAAGAGTGTTTCTTCCATTTCTTCGTTGTCAGTCTGTGACTCAATACTGACTACACTGTTGTCACTTTCGGTCTCAGAATCCTCGGAATCTTGACTGTTTGAAATTTGTTGTACTCTACTTCCCTGTCTTCAGAAAACAGGTTAGTTGCCTCAAATAGTTTAATTTGATACAATTTTTTCATATTTAGCAAGAGGGCCGTAAGTCCACTGGTTACATGCTGGAATGATGACTTCTTTATTGAGTATTTACCCTGTTCCTGTAAAACAAACACACATCATTATTTCAGGCATTTTTTAAATTAAATGTTTGTTTTCCTAACAAGTGTTTCATTTAAACTTTAACCAGTAAAAGTGATAATGATAATATTACAATTTGTGTCTACAAAATGCTTTTACTAATTTTACTTAGCTTAGACACAAACAACAATGATTAAGCTACCTGTTAAAATAATTACCAAGTAGCTATAATGCAATAACATTTATTTCAGTGGAGTAATTAAGTTAATATTGATACCTGATACTAACTTCAATTATCCAAGAGGGTGGAGCACTTTTGTTTTGTACATCATCAAGTCTTTGTGTTATCTCAAGCTTTTTTCTGTAGAAATCCAAGTAACTTTTCATTTCCAGTTGAATGACATTTTGTTCTTCCATAGTCCTGTTGTACATATGCAGCTTTTCTGCAGCATTTCTCTTTTCTTGAAGAGTAACTTAAAATATTCATAAATAAAATATAAAGTAAATTATTTAATAAGGAACATGAACAAATCTGTCATTGTAGGATGCATGTATTATGCAACAACAATGCAATCATATGTAATCATTTTTAAAGTATCTTGTTAATATTATTATCTTAAAAATATAAATTAGGCATGGACTTCCATTTGTCCATTACCATAATGAGTAAGTTTGAATTAACATGTTAGTAGCTAACAATATTTATCCTCATTGACAAGGCCAATATGCACAGAAAAATAACCAAATATACTTACCATTATCAGTTGGTTGAGGAGTGTCATTATACCATGGAAAGTTGCCCTCTTCATCAATGTCCACACTAAGTTTTTCTGTATTGTCTTCATTGTAGACCGCTATCAGTTCCCTCAACTTTTTCCTGTCTGCTTCAATCTTTGCACGGTATCGTGATCTCATTTTGCTTGAAACTGAAAGAAACACTTTGTTACTAGTAAATAAGATTATAGTTGATAAATTTGTTTTGTATATACTTAGTAGTGAATACCTATACAAAAGTAGCAGAACACACTACATAAATATTTGCCAAGCACTTTTTTTTTAACAAGCTTAGGTATACACAGCAATGTGCTGCTATCCTATTATGTATGAAAGACCACAGTGTAGATCAAAAACCTCACAGGACAGCCAGTCATACATGGAATCTGGAGAGAATATGAAATGTAAGGCTGATCTATTAGCCTCCACTAACAAAATCGGGGTACAGCACAAGAATATCTTCCAATATTCCTGAGTGTATGAAGTAATAACAAAACTCAAAGTACATCATACCATTTGTTCTGAAGTCATTGATAACAGGGCAATCACATATATAGTGATAGACAGTATGTCCTAGCTTTTGTTCACATAGTTTACAACTGGAATGATTTCCATTGGCAGATACATTACCTGCAGGCACCTGCCATAGATATTGATATCTCAACTTAATTTTGACAATTACCTATAATTACATAGGACAACACCTAAGTGAGATGGTATCCATACAAATCTACCTTAGAAATAAATGACATTAGATGTGTTTAGATAAAAAAAAAGTCATTGTTTTCTTGAAGTATTTTACAAACACTAGAAGATTTCTGTTTGTTTTATCAGTCCCTAACTTATACATAAGCTTTAACATACCTGCTACACTGGATATGTGGGATTTCTTGGTTCTAATTGAGTCACATACTAACTCTATCCCCTTTTGAACATCATTTTGAGAAACTGATCTGTTGAGAATAGAGGATACTGTTTACTATAATGTTTACTAAATTCAAACATGTAAAGACCCTGATTAATTAAAAAAAAATTAACTTAAATTTTTAGGCAATGGTCATAATGGCATTTTATGATGGCTGACAATTATTGTACAAGAACTAAACAATTAAAATAATAAAGAAATGTTTTGGCAATTTTATGATTTATGGTACTGCATTGATTTTACAGTACAATAACCTTGTTAAAATATATAAGAGTATTTCAAAACAGTGTTTCTTACTATATATTTTACAAGCAAACCTTTTATTTAAACTCTGGGCTAAGTTGGTTAACTCTGCAATCTAGATGAGAAGTTAATGAGGAACTTAACAATATGCCTTCAGCCGAACAAGTCTATGTGGGTGGGGACGAGGACAGGTTGACGAGTTTAGCAGTTACCAGGGAGGATGTTCTTAAACAAATAGTAAAACTCAAACCAAACAAATCCCCAGGGCCGGATGAAGTGTTTGCTAGGGTGCTTAAAGAATGCAAAGAGGAGCTTTGTGACCCACTGTCAACCATATTTAATAAATCAATAGAGTCAGGCAGAGTGCCAGAGTTTTGGAAAGTTGCTAATGTGATACCAGTTTTTAAGAAAGGAGATAGATCACTTGCGTCTAACTATCGACCAATTAGCCTAACGTCTATTGTGGGAAAGTTACTCGAATCTATAATAGCAAATAAAATTCGTCTTCATCTTGAAAAACATAAATTAATAATTGAGTCGCAACATGGTTTTATAAATGGCCGTTCATGTTTAACAAATTTGTTATCTTTTTATTCTAGCATTGTTGAGGCAGTTGATAGTGGTAAGGATTGCGATGTTGTATACCTTGACTTTAGCAAAGCTTTTGATACAGTGCCACATGAAAGACTGATTAAAAAAATAGAGTCTCATGGTATTGGGGGTGCTATATTAAGCTGGATTAGGGCATGGCTATACCAAAGGAAACAGAGAGTTAGTATAAATGGAATCAAGTCAGAGTGGGAAAATGTTGTAAGTGGAGTGCCTCAAGGCTCTGTCCTGGGACCTCTGTTGTTTATAATATATATAAATGATTTAGATTCAGGTTTGAGTAGCAACATTTGCAAATTTGCCGATGATACGAAAATCGGTAGGGAAATTAATTCGGAGGAGGACTCACTATCACTTCAAGTTGATCTAGATAGGGTTTTGAAATGGTCAAAGGATTGGCAGATGCAGTTTAATGCTGATAAATGTAAAGTTCTGAGGTTAGGTAATGATGATAGAGTTACAAGATACGAGCTAGATGGTGTTGTGATTGCGAAGTCGGATTGCGAAAGGGATCTGGGAGTTATGATTAGTAAGAATTTAAAACAAAAGGATCAATGCATAAATGTTCGTAATAAGGCAAATCGGACACTTGGATTTATTAATCGCAGCGTTAGTAACAAGACACCTGGTGTGGTTCTCAAGCTATATCTTGCTCTAGTTAGGCCCCATTTAGATTATGCAGTTCAGTTTTGGTCGCCATATTATAGAATGGATATAAATTCACTTGAACGTGTCCAGCGTAGGATGACTAAGTTAATTCCCCAAATTAGAAATCTTTCATATGAAGAAAGATTAACAAAGCTTAAGTTGCATTCACTGGAAAGGCGAAGAGTTAGGGGTGACATGATAGAGGTTTACAAGTGGATGAATGGACATAACCGGGGGGATATTAATAGGGTATTAAAAGTATCAACACAGGACAGAACACGAAACAATGGATATAAATTGGATAAGTTTAGATTTAGGAAAGACTTGGGTAAATACTGGTTCAGTAACAGGGTTGTTGATTTGTGGAACCAATTGCCGCGTAACATTGTGGAGGTGGGGTCCCTCGATTGTTTCAAGCACGGGTTGGACAAGTATATGAGTGGGATTGGGTGGTTATAGAATAGGAGCTGCCTCGTATGGGCCAATAGGCCTTCTGCAGTTACCTTTGTTCTTATGTTCTTATGTTCTTATGAAGTTGTTTTTCATCAAGAGATAAGTCAGCTAACTCCTTTCTTATTAACTCTGCAGCTTCTTTTGCCTATCAACAGGAGGAAAAACTGCCCTGTTAGTATAATAAATGTTGCAATTTTTATTTAATATTTTGATATTACAAAAAAAAAAAACAATCCTTACGAGCCTAACTGCTGATGAAGGCTGTTTAATGGCAGTAAATGTTATTTTTATTTTTATTTTTGAATGTTTTTTTTTTCCTGTGCACTTATATTAGTGATTCATGATCATTGTTGCATATATTCAATGAATAAAGCAAATTACTTGCCTTACAAAATCTTGAAGCTAGAACACGAGCTAAAGAGTCATGTTTACGTTGGTTCCAAAAAAATGAAGATTCACTAAGTTCTTCTTCACGCTCTGAAAAAAGGGACAAAAAATAACTCCCTTCAATGAATATGTAAAATGAAAATAATTCACTTTTATGCAGGCGATGAGTCACAATAACGTGGCTAAAGTATGTAGACCAGACCACTCACTAGAAGGTGAAAGGACGACGACGTTTCGGTCCATCCTGGACCATTCTCAAGTCAATTGTGATGAGGAAGTAGAGACAGGCAATAAATAGGCTAGAGAGAGCTGAGGAGCAAAGTAAGGTGTATTTTAGGGGATAGTAATAATAATAAGAGCTGCAGAGGGCCTATTGGCCCATACGAGGCAGCTCCTATTATAACCACCAAATGAGAAGGAGATAGGAATAAGTAGACGATAGCAAGGGAGCGTAGGAGAAGACAATGAACAGAAAAAAGGGAGAAGAGTGAAAGAAAAGGAAAGAGAAAGAAAAGATAGATAAATGGAAGGGGTAAGCTTATGTTAGGTCACGTTTGTTAGAAAGATTACAGCATTTGAGTATATACTGTGAAAGGGAAGAGTCCACAGCAACAAAGCCAGGACTCAAGTTCATGTTGGGTACATTGTGTATTAGAGCCGATTCAACAAGACGGCGTCTGTGGAGAGTAGAGGCAGGAAAGATTATTTTGGAGGAAGACCAATCTATGGGATGATTAGAATCCCTCACATGGCAGAAGGGAGCATTGTTAGTGTCTGCAGACTTGACACTTCTCTTGTGTGCTTTAAGTCTGTCATTCAGTGTACAGCCAGTTTCGCCAAAGTATTGTACCAGATGAACAGGAAATAGAGTAGACACCAGCAGCAGGAGGAGCATTTTTTTTTTTTTTTTTTTTTGAAGAGCACTGTGAACTAGATTGCTACGAAGTGTGTTAGTTTGTTGGTGTGTTAGTTCTTATTCCTATCTCCTTTTCATTCAGTGGTTATAATAGCAGCTGCCTCGTATGGGCCAATAGGCCATCTGCAGCTCTTATTATTATTACTATCCCCTAAAATACACCTTACTTTGCTCCTCAGCTCTCTCTAGCCTATTTATTGCCTGTCTCTACTTCCTCATCACAATTGACTTGAGAATGGTCCAGGACGGACTGAAACGTCGTCATCCCTTCACCTTCTAGTGTGTGATCTGGTCAACATTCACTTTTATACTATCTATAATTTACTTGCTATATTAATCAAATCCAATTCATATACACAAAGTTGTAGGGTGACACCAGGTGTTGCTAGTTACTGAAGTCATCTTCATTACACATAATAAATATCACTAACAAGTTTTAATAGATTATACCTTCCTCATTGTAACAATGCACTATAAACTAACCGGCTTTCAACATGTTTTTGGTGGTACTGTTGTACCGCGACATATACTGTAGCTGAAAATTTGCTCGGTTTCTTCACCTGTGGTCAAACCACTTCCATGCTGCCAGCGTCCTCCATACAAGACCTATAATTAAGATGTAACACACTGTAAAATAATTACAAGGAAAGAATATTAGTCGATTGCTCAAAAATTTAATTATGACTAAATACTTTATTCTGATTAATAGCTTTTTAACCCTAAAATAACGTTACATTTATACCCGTTACTTTGACAAATGATAATTATTTACCTGGCAATACCATGCATGTGCTTTTGCATGCAAAACCCCTAGGAACGGCTTTGTCTCCAGTAGGGTGAATTTTTTATTTTTTTCTTGAATTTTCAGGGCCCATGGCCAGTACTGTACTGGCATATGATGTCCTGGCAGATGTACTTGGCACTTTCGAAGTAATTTATATGGAGATAGTGTACATAGCCAAAAACCTCACCACGAGTCATATTGCACATTTTGAGAATTACACCATGCCGGCATGATGCAAGGTTTATGCCAGTCTGGTCCAGGGATTTGTGTGTATACGATTCGTTTCGTGCCGCTTTCCACAACGAGACACCACAATTTTGGCTGTTCTGCAAATCAAATGTAAATGATATATATTATATATTTATATAATATATATATATATATATATATATATATATATATATATATATATATATATATATATATATATAAATTATATAATATATATATATATATATATATATATATATATATATATATATATATATATATATATATATATATATATATATATATAAATTATATAATATATATATATATATATATATATATATATATATATATATATATATATATATATATATATATATTTATATATATATATATATATATATATATATATATATATATATATATATATATATATATATATATATATATATATATTTATATATATATATAAATATATATATATATATATATATATATATATATATATATATATATATATATATTATATAAATACAGTATATATAAAATATATAATAAATAATGAAAAGAACCTAACCTGATGGGTTATATGAAAGTGATATAGACCAACAGAAATATAGCATCTTACTCAATATGGCTTCAGACCCCAAAAATCACCATTTATATGGTGCATGTAGCTCTTGACAAACGTTGAGTACTCTATGTTTTACTTGTTGACTTGCCTGTGGGTTAAAAAAACCTAACTACTCGTTATAATATATATATTAACTCTGTAAACTGTAAGACATCATGACTGTCTTTTCCCAATGGTGTAGTGGGTTAAGAACACTCGCCTGGCGTTTCGCGAGCGCTTTGTCCTGGGTTTGTATCCTGGCCTTGGAAGATTTACTGGGCATCAACCCTTAACTATGGCCCCCCCCCCCTGTTTACCCAACAGTAAAATGGGTACCTGGTTGTTAATGGA
Source organism: Procambarus clarkii (assembly GCF_040958095.1). Taxonomy (NCBI): domain Eukaryota; kingdom Metazoa; phylum Arthropoda; class Malacostraca; order Decapoda; family Cambaridae; genus Procambarus; species Procambarus clarkii. The sequence continues at coordinate 52,375,547 of NC_091157.1, forward strand.
TTTGGTGGGGTTATATTCTGGGGAACATAGGATTAACGACTTGCTTGAAACACTATGCGTGCTAGTGGCTGTACAAGAATGTAAAAAGTCTTGTATATATAAATAAAAATATAAAATCTATGTACAGTTTACAAAGTCTGTATACATAATATTTACCTTTGTTTTTAAGCTCTCTATATGGTTAAGGTGATTAGTCACATCATTGTCAGCAGCAAAGACACTCTCTGAATAATATGATTCCCTCAATCCTCTGAAAGAAACAAAATGACAGTATTTACATAATTTACATTGATTTGTTTTCAATTTTGATGATTGTGTAAATATATATTACT